>NC_056741.1:913770566-913850566 GCF_019279795.1 Protopterus annectens | reverse complement strand
ATTATTACTTCATAATAAAGAATTATTACTTCATAAAGAATAAAGAATAAATGGAACTACTTGACAAAAATCAAGTATATCTAATCCAAAAAATAAGCATAAAAAAGCATAAAAAAGCATAGAAATGTATGAATACAATAAATGTACATATAAATAATTAATAAAGATGTTGTATACTCTGTATTAAGGGGGCTGCCACCTATGTGGTAATTCTTGGGTGTTTTGTTTTTCCTAAATGGGATGACTATGCATTTTTTGGCATTTAGCTTGAGGCCATGACTTTGACACAAGGTGTCCGTCTCAGTAAGGCCCTTTTGGAGGATGTCCGTGTCAGCCTGAGAGTCAATTATAGCTCCCAGTTTGCAGTCATTGGTGAACTTTATTAGCCATAGACCTCCTGTGTTTGCCTGTACTTCTTAGACGTATATGCCAAACAGTAGGCGTCCCAGGACCGAGCCTTGCGGGACACCACTTGTGACTAGTTTAGAGTCGGACCTGGAGCCCACTATTCTTACCATGTGAGCTCTGTCTGTAAGCCAGTTGGCAACCCATCTTGTGACATAGGGGTTTATGTTCAGGCTGGTGAGTTTTTCTGTAATACCTGAGTGGGGAATGGTGTCAGAAGCCTTGGCAAGTTCAAGGTAGGCTGTGTGAACAACCTTTCCCTCGTCAATGGCCTTGGTGACTGTCACAAAGAAGTCAGCCAGGTTTAGTAGGCATGATCTGCCCTTAACAAAGCCAAACTGGGTTGGGTCAAATGTTTGGAGGTTCCCAATGTCTTTGTTAATGAGTTCCCTGATGATGCACTCCATAGCCTTGCAGACCAGGCTAGTCAGGCTTATGGGGCAATAGTTACCAAGGTCAGTTGTGCCCCCTCCTTTGTGGAGTGGAATAACCGTTGCTGTGTGCCATTCTATGGGCACATAGCCTGTGAAGAGGCTGAGGTTGAACAGCGTGTTTAGGTGGGGGGATAGTTCGTTCTGTAGTTCGTGCAAGACACAGCCTGGGACACCATCTGGCCCCACTGATGCTGTGTTTTTGGCTTTTGAAAGGGCTATTTTCACCTGTGCGTCTGTGATTTATGGGACACTACACTTTTCCGGTATTGTTGTGGGCCTTTTTGGGGGTGAGAGGGGGGGGTGAAGTTTGCACTGAATCTATCTGCCAGGATGTTGGCAATATCAGTAGGTTCAGTATATTTTGTGCTATTTTTCACTAGTTCAGTGCATATCTGTGAGTTGCCACTTAGATTCTTAACATAGCTAAAGAAGGCTTTGTGGTTATCTTTTGAATCCTTGGCTATTTTTCTTTCGAAGTTAGCCTTGGATGATTTTATGAGGGACCTTATTTTCTTACTGATACTGATCAGGGATGTCTTTGCTTCTTGGGATTTGCTTTTTTTCTGAACTAGTTTCCTCCTTCTTTTGTATAGCCTGTTTATGGCAGGAGTCCACCAGACTGGTTTCCTTCTCTTAGAGGAATGAGTCTTGGTTTTGCTAGGGATGGCACGATCCATGCATCCTTGTTGGCGCTCATAGAATGCATTTGTAAAAGTTTCTGCATCTTGGGCAGCATTATCCTTTAGTGTGGGGGCTGTGAAACTTACCCCCTCTGTCATGAGTAAGGTGAAGTTTGCTTTAGAAAAGTTTTTTTTACTGTGGTTTCCTTAGTTGGGGGTGGTGGTGGGGTGTGGACATCCAGAGTGATTAGTTTATGGTTTGATCAAGCCAGTGACGGGTTGACCTCTGGTGTGGAATGCCTGTCCCCAATGTTTGTGATGACCAGGTCCAATATGTTTTCACCTCTGATAGGGGAGTTTACCAGCTGATCCAGGGCATTTGAGTTGATGAATTCCAGGAAGCGCTGGACCTGGGAGTTTGTACTCGAGTAGTTTTCCCAGTTAATGGTAGGGTAATTGAAATTGCCCAATATCAGGGTGTTCGGTAGGACCTTCATGTTTTCCTGTTTCTCCAGAAAGGTGGAGTGGTGGTTCTGGGTCATGGACGGTGATTTGTAGCAGGCCACAATTTGCATTGCAGAGTTCCCTGATGTTAGTTGCACATGGATGATATCAGAGGTATCATGCTGCACCACTAACCTGGAAGTGTAGGTATCCTTGATGAATATGGATACACCCCCTCCTTTTGTGTTTTGGTCCATGTTCTGTGGCAGAAACATGTAGTACGAGTTGTAGCCTGGTAGTGCTAAGGTGCTTACTGGAGCCATGAACCAGGTTTCAGTTACTGCACAGATGTCGATGTTCTCCATACTGAGGAGTGCTTCGAGTGAGTGCATTTTGAGATTTAAACTCCTGTCGTTGAGTAGCATAACCCTCAGTTTTTTGTTAATTGTTTTGTTTACAAAGGTGGGTTTGAAAGGGCAGGCAATCAGAGCATCACGATTGTGCTGTGAGGAAGTGAGGTTACAAGATGAGTTGGATAGGCTAAAATCAGATTTTTTGTCCAGAGGCTATGAGGAAAAACTTATAGTTGAGAGATACGCTGAAGTATCGGGGATGAGGGGCAATAGAGCCAAACCTTATTTCTTGGAGAAAAAGATAGAAACTGTTCCAGCCGCTGGCTCTAATAGATCTTTATCAGTGTTGCTACCATTTGGTGGCAACGCAGATAAGATTAAACAAGCAATAGTGGTTAGCTGGAATATTTTATTGGTTGATGAAAAAACAAGAAACCTAGTGGGAGACAAACCATTGTTTACTTATAAAAATATGAAATGTTTAAAGCAACATCTTTGCTATAGGAATATAGGCGCTTGTCCATCGTCAGTGGAAAATTTTGTGCCATTTGGCACAAGGAAATGTGGTAGTTGTCTGCAATGTGTATTTATAGACGAATCCCGTTTCTTTAAGAACCCGGATACAGGTTATCTATGGGAATTGAGGAATCACAGTACTTGCAACTTGCGCAATATTGTGTATGTTGCACACTGTGCCAAATGTTTCAAATACTATGTTGGTAAGACCAACAGATCATTAAGAGAGAGGATTAGAGACCATGTATATTGTTTGGAAAGGAAGCAAGATTGTAGTGCGCTAGCTAAGCATACACTTTTAGAAGGATCTGACCATGTATTTTATTATCAAGTATTGCATGTACAATATCCTAACATTAGGCTGGGTGATATTGTTAATCTAACAGAACAGGCTGAGTTAAAATGGATCTTTAGACTGGCAGCACACAGGGGGAGGGGTCTAAATGAAAGTGTTACTATTAGGCCTGTTCTTAAAGCCAGAGCCCTCCGGTAGATAGGCTCAAGATTCATATTTTAAGGGTTTTATACATATTTATTTTAGAGTTATGTATCATTGTAAAGTTTATGTTTTTGTTTTAGTTGGTGCATTTTAGCTAAGTGTTATACAGGATACTTTGGTATCTAATGTGTTCTTTATGTTTTTATAGAAGCAGGTTGTTTCAACAGTACTACCAAGTAGTAATTTTAAGATTGAGCTAATTTGGTTAATTGAATCATTGCTTGATTGATGTTTGCTATATAACTGATGATGACTGCTTGATTTTGTAATGTCTGAAGAAGCGGAGAGTATCTCTGCGAAAGCGCTCACATTTTGTTCTTTGAAATAAAGAAGTTTTAACTCAGCATCGACGTTTGGATTATTAGCTGGAAAAAGCCTTCATCCGGATTGAACTGCTGCTTCCTTTTGGTGGTTATTTTATATATATATATATATATATATATATATATATATATATATATATATATATATATATATACATATACATATGTGTGTGTGTGTGTGTGTGTGTGCGTGCGTGCTTGTGTCCGTGCGTGCGTGCGTGTGTGTGTGTGTGTGTGTGTGTGTGTGTGTGTGTGTGTGTGTGTGTGTATATATATATATATATATATATATATATATATATATATATATATATATATATATAAAGAGTGAGAAAAACACTAATATAGTACCTGTTGTGCTGAATAACATTTTTAAAACTACTACTATTTTAAAAAACAGACAGCTACATAATTCAACTGGTCCTATGGTATTAGTTGTATCAAAAATAGAATAAAATGCGATGTAATGTGCTTTAAAGTAATTTCTAGAAATCTGTTTTGAATAAGAACAGGTTAAATTATACAAATAATGAGATTTTTATATTTTACATGAGGAAACATTATAGACATTTTAGAAAAAAAGATAACTAAACATTTAAGAGATCCTAGGTGTAAATATCTTTAAATATTTTGGCTTTGTACATTACAAATTGAGGAGAATTATACCTTTATAAATATATTATTCTCTCCAACATATACAGTAATTATGGAAAACATGCTGATAATGGAGAATATTTGACTTTATTTGAAGGATCAGGTATTCTTTTTCCAAGGTGATATGATACCTGAGAGACTTTATAAGAAGTGGGTATGGAGTGCTAGGGGACCTAACTCCTATTAAACTGCAGACTAAACTATGCTGTAAGCTTTTATTTATTTTTGGTTGAATGAAGTAAGACGATTTTAAACTGTTATTTTACTTAGTTGTGAGTTGATATTTCTTAAACCAGCATTTCCCTGTTAGAAGTATAAAGTAAACCAGCTACCATCATAGTCCCTGCCAAAGTAATATTCCCAAGTTGAGATATTAGCTTCGTGTAAGAGTTACTAATAGAACAGCAGAGATCAGAATAGTAATTTGCAAACTGGGTTGATGCAATTAGCAGATGGAGATTTGGGCTTGTCAACCCCAGTTTTATACTGCTTTAACTTATATAATAAATTTAATTTCCATTTTTGTAACATTTCTGATATTGAGTTCTCCCACCCCTTTCTTTCATTCAGACACCTGTCCCAGTGCCCCATGTCCTTTGCTGGGTCTACTTGCACTTATTGCTCAATCCAGTACCCATATTTGAGCCAAGGCCAGTAAGGATCTTAAGGATATCTTGGGGGAGGTTGAAATCCCTCTTGGAGCTGGGACTGTTTCTCATTTTATGACCAACCTGTGTTTCACCCTTTACCTCTCTCTTGTTGATCCCATTGCTGCGTCTGAGGGGTGAGTGTGTAATACAGCTGTCTGGTTTATTACCTCCCCTCATTGCTGCACCTCAGCCAAGGTCTCATCCTTTATCTCCCATTTGGAGATGCCCACAAGACTGCCTACTTCCCAGGAATGGTAATTTCCATCCCTCCCTGCTGATTCACCAGTCACCCAGGCTGCTAATTGAACCTTGTCAGCTGGGCTGTAGTGCGGGCTTATCTCTCTGTGCTCGCAGAACAACATTTTTGTTATATTTTTGTACAGTGTCTGTCTTTTTACTTCAAAGTCTGACAGTTAGACATTATTAGTGAAAGACAAATGAAAGGTCATAAGCTTTTCTGAATTAGTGATTAATTATCAGAAATAGTAACCAGCATTAAGGTCCTTATTGAAGCCGTAAATTAACATATATATATATATATATATATATATATATATATATACACACACACACACACACACACACACACACACACACACACACACAAACACACACACACACACGTACATGGGTCTACTTCTGTCTGTATCCTATTCCTCACTGTAGTGCAATCTCATAGTTAGTATATTTAAGTAGCGGGGGTGTGGGGGACACAGCCCCCCATCACATGGGGGATGCTGGGGTGCTAGCCCTCTTGCAAAACAGTGTTTGAAATATTTATTTTTTTATTTTGCCGACTTGGTGAATCGGCGTTCGTTGAAGTGTACTTTCATGGAAGTGGGGGTCGTACTTTTCTTTTTTGAGATTATGTAATTTCGGCAAAGAAAAGTAGACCTATATATATATATATATATATATATATATATATATATATATATATATATATAAACAGTTGACTGATTCAGGTTTGCAACTCAGTGGTCTGAATTGCAGGCATCACACAGAAGTCATTAGAAACCTGTTATTGTGAGTATTAACTCACACATCTTTAAGGGGTGAGTGACCTACTCATCTTGAATGTTTAAATTTTCATGTATTTCTTAATGAGTAATGTTTAATATCTGTTAGTCTAACTTTTCCATGAATTCTTAACAGGGAGAGTAATATTCGAATGTAAAAAAGGACATGAGGACTTAGCCATCTATAACGATGACATTGGTACTCTGTGCTACTGGGATGCAACAGAACAACAGTACACATGTATGGAGAGATACAGTCTGAAAGAAGATGAAATCACACAGAATGTTGTCATGTACATATTAAAAGCCTCAGATGCAGACAATGGATTATACATGTGTGAATCTGCTGAATCCCCAAGATACTTAATAGAATACCAACATACACGTAAGTACTGTCCCTCCTTTCTTCTGATGTTGTTTATATATCACATAAATAATTATAAATGCACTAATAGTCTTTGTGACATAATCTCTAAATGGTTTTCCTTCTACTAGCGTGTTGTTGATGATTACATATGAGAAATTCAACTTATACTGAATCTGTAGGATACTTTAATAATCTAGTCCTCAAATGCGTACATCAGTGAAATCAGTGTAATTAGCAAGTTACTATTTTCCCTGAAATTTGAGAATCTTTCTCCTGCTATATTAGAGTGGTGTGCAGGGGATGCCTGCTGAATAGAGGGGAGGTGAGCTTTGCCCCAAGTAAAATAAGTATTGTATTGCTGTTTACATGGGTGAGACAAAACTTCACTCAGTGAATTCTGCTGAGGTCATCTCACGAAATGCTTAAGTACTATGCTATTGAAAAATATGTTCTAGTATGTGTATGCTATTCACTGTTAACAACAGGGTTGTTTCAATGCACTATTTGTTATGTGAAATATCATCATTCATATTGAGCAGCCTTAACTTGTCTTCTGGTCAAGGCTAAAACTAGTCAAAGCATATGCATGAATAAAATGATCTGTAACTGTGATTTGATAAGTTAAGAGATACACTAGGATCTAGGAAGCTGTACAAGAAATTAAACAAACCACATCAACAGATTTTCTTTCTTATAGTGTTTAAGGCTTATTGGCATGAATGATGGACCTATTCTGCCAGCGAGTGAAAAATCTGCAGGAATTATTTCTGGCATAGCTGAGTAGAACTGGAGAGAATAAAAAAATGGGTGAAATGTCAATACACTATTGTATACTTGGTTTTACATTTTCCTTCTTCTAGATCTCTTTCACATCATCTACTTATATTTACCTTTACTAAGTGCAGAAGTATGCAGCACATGGCAATTGTAATGCCTGAAAGGGATAGCCAACAATGTAGACTAACATGTCATGAGGAAATATTTATAACAGAAACAGATACATATGGAGTTCTAGGAGAGTTAGCTTGTTCTTAGTGAGGAGAACAAAATACACAGTGAAGACGAAACAAAATAGTGTAGTTCATATAAAAGCTACATGAGCTTATGCAGCCCATAACTATGAACTGACCTGTTCTTTGTCATTGCATCATTGTACTGTATCGCGTTTTTCATGCTAGAGGTATCCCAGCTGCTGGTGCTGGCCATGGAATATTCCAGTAAAATAACTCCTTCTGAATTTGACTCATTAGGTGCCCTATAGAGATTAGCAGTTTCATATATCAATCCTCTTTGAGCTAGGTTGTTTGTAAAGATCAGAGAAAAAGGAAGTGCCAACAATGTTTGCAAAAAGTGCAACATTAACATCATCATATTATTAAAAATGGTCTATAAGTGCTCCATAACACCATTACATCATTTGGTTGACCCATCAGAGACAAAGTCACAACACATATATAGATAAACACACACACACACACACACACACACACACACACACACACACACACACACACACACACACACACACACACACACACACACACACACACACACACTGAAATGCACATTCACACACACACACACACACACACACACACACACACACACACACACACACACACACACACACACACACACACACACACACACACACACACACACACACACACATTTTCATGGGGGATTCCTCCCATGTTTAATATGGAATGCAGACATGATCATATCACAGGTAGATTTCTTTTTTAAAGTCTTTTAAGTACAAATGCCTCCTTTCATAGCTGTAGAGGTAAAAGTTAAGGGAGATACCCCCCACCCCCACCCCAAGTCAATGATATTAACTCAGGTCTTGTTACTGAAACAACTCTATTTATTTTTGTATTGACTATATTCTGAGCCAGAATTGCTTTGTTTAAACTCTAGGGAGAGTAGAGGAAGAACTAAGCCAGATTTCTAGGTTTCTGATTGCTTGCAGAACCTTGCATGGTGCTGTTTAGCTGCTAGCCAGTGCACTCAGTTGAATGTTTTGTATTTCTGTGCTATTATAAATTGCTCAAGTTTGCCCTGCCTTGTGTCCATTTGCTCAAGGCTAGGCAATACTATGCTACTGCTTAAGACTGTTCTACACTTCATTTGACTCATTTGACTTACCTCAAGCCTGTAGTAACACCTAGGATAAGTAGTTTTGCATTTTATACTGAGTTACTGAAATAATTCTGTACTTAGTTTTGGAATTTATTGTGATATCAGTCTGAAATGTTTTGTTTAAACACTTGTGAGAGTAGAGGAAAAGCCAAGGCATTTTTATGCCTCTGTTTGCTTGTAGGACCTCGAATTGTGCATTTTGCTATTGACCAGTGGACTTAGTTGAGTGGTTTTATATTTCCAGTGCTATTTTAGATTGCTCATGCTTGTTCATTGCTTGTCGCCTCACAGTAAGGTGTTGTCCTGTTCGATTCTCAGCTAGAGCGTCTTCTGTGTGGAGACATGCGTGAATGGACATACCTTCATTGAAGGTTGTGCGTCAGGGCTGGCAACTTGGCACGTAAAAATCTACTGCCAATCATTAGCGGACCAGAGTTCCACTGTGGCGACCCCTAACCGGGAAAAGCTGTAGACACAACAACAACAACATGCTTGTTCATTGCACAGTCACAGTTAACAGTGCACTGCAGAGATGCAAGTACTTAGACCTCACCTTTCTCTAGTAATCACTAGTTGCATGACTTCTGAGTTTAGGTGAAGTGGCTCATTCTTCTTCATTTGTAGACTTGTATTATTTGTTTTCAAACAGATATCACTCTGTTCAAGCAACTCCTAACTTTTTAAACACTACTCCCCTCCAGCCCAAAGTAATAAGCAAATGGAGCCATAGCTCTGCACTCTCCAATTGTCTTTGTTGCCAGATTGAAATGGGCACCCTGAGACAATGTAGCAATTGTTTTACATTTATTGACAATCACCTACTACGTAAACAATCTGCCACAATGTGATGTATTTATAATGTTATTGGAGGCAAAGCTCTCACATGAAGACCCTACAGATAACAAGCAGATTACTGCAATTGAGTGATGACCTGACTAAATGCAAAAGCTCTTTCCACCTCAATGATCCCACTAATGGGGAATCATTTTCTGCCAAGTTATAACCACATATAAATAGCTGCATAGATGCATTTGCCCTGCTCAGAAATATATGCACTGCCAAATTCAAAAATATGCCCCCTTACCACTCCCCATGGTGGGACACTAATGTAAATAAGCTCTATAATACAAGATAAATACTCATTACCCATAAGAATAAGTCTAACTCTCAAGAAGACAAAAGCACTCGATAAATTAAACAAGGGACTCTGAATCCTGTTTAAATCAACCAAAGCCAGGAATGAGGTAAAACTATTTAGTTAGCTATAAGATAAGCACAAAGCGTTCTTTAATTATGTTAGAACTCTCAGAAACAATGACCAGTATTACACTGAGCTAATAGCACATGCTATCACCTACATACCTCTCAAGAGTCCAGTCCAGATTTTCACAGAATGTCCAGATTTTTGCCTCATATTTTTGGTCTGTTCCTCATACAACTTGTGGCTTTCTGGCAAATCATTGGGGTTATTTGGGGATTAAAGTCACTCAATAATGACATACATTTGAGTTTCAGACTTCATATCCTTCAGAAAGTGCATGCTAAGAGAAATCCTGTTATTCTTCCACCTTTCTAAGTTTATAAGAGCAATATTTAAAATGTGTACCTTTTTGGCCTTTGTCCCCCATTATGTCAGACTTTGCCCAGATTTCTTGCACTAAGAGTTTGAGAGGTATGATCACATATTAAGTTCTAGAGGGCATAGCCAAGCGACTAATGGAAAGATTCAGCTCCAACTTCACTCCCCCTTTCCTCTTTCCCCTTCAATATTCTTAAATCAAATGCTCACATCTACTCCCCTCCTCAAATTTCCCAAGAACAAATTTTCAATGCACCATCTATGGACAAGGGCACTACATCTATGGGGCCAGATAAAATACCAGACTGCCAACTGTATAGCCTGAAATATGAACTGCCAGACCCACTAAGGAGGCTATTTAATGTTAGCCTCAAAACAAGCTATGTGTCAGATAAATGGAGGATAGCAACAGTCGTTACTTTGCACAAAGATGAGGCTATAATGTACTCGGTAATTACATATTCATAAGCCTGACTAGTCTCACCAGTAAGGCTATGGAAAGGATCATTATGGAACTAATAAACAGGAATATAAGCGATCTACAGACTGTTGATCCACCTCTTCATTAATGGGAGGTTCTGCCTATTAACCTAATTGACTTTTTCAAAAAAACTCAGTTAGTGAGGAAATAGATGAGGGCAACTCAGTGAATACTGTCTAGCTAGACCTTGCAAAGGCTTTAGATACCATCCCACACTCAGGCATCATAGATTAACTCTCTTAGCAAATGTTAACCCTTGTGTGGACAGCAAACAGAACACAGAAAGTAAAGGTGGGTGGCTCTACCTCCTCCAAAAGGCCCATTACTAGTGGAGTGCCCAGGGGTTTAGTCCTTGGGTCATTTCTCTTTGGCATTTACTTCTTAGAGGTCATAGCTAATGTAAAGGCTTTGTAGATGGCAAAAGTTTTCAGATGATTGCAGTCCAGATGCTATCATAAATTTTGCTTAGGACACCAGGAGCCTACAAGAGTAGGAATTGTGTACTGATCACTGCATAGCCACTATTTAAGGAAATCCATTTTCATCACATGACTTATATCTAAGGGTACAATGTCCAGAGCCTAGGATTTAATAATGCCTCTGCATTTAGTACTCAGGCCAACCATTCAGTAGAATGGCTCCTTTAGTATATAACTGTCCTAACAGTTGCCATAGCTGGAACAACCACAGTGCTTTCTCACTGAAAAATCAAGGGCCTAAATCATAAAAACTATTCAGACCATCTCAAAGCCTTGTCTTTTCTTCTTGGTATCATACAGATTACTGAGAGGTAACCTCTGCCCCACATAAAGAGCCCCAACAGACCATGTTCTATCAGACATATTACGCATTCTGAAGTCCAATGGTATAAGCAATGCCTTCTCAAGGGACTTCAATCTGTTTTGTAAAATTAACAGAACATGGTGGAGGGACAGGTATGTAGCACAGAAAATTCCACTTTTGTGGAACCATATCCCCCTGCACATGAAACAGTAATTCTGCTCTATTTAAATGCAACTTGGACTAATGGATGAGTAGCCACACATTCACTGCTGGTTAACACCAATGGCTATCATGGATAGGGGAAACATGTAATTACCCTAGCATATACATGTTCATCATGTCTTTGGAGATTCACATTGCAAAATATAAGGCTTAATATTTACTATGAAAATGCAGGGCTACACTTCTTAAGATCTTCACAGTTCAGTAACCAAAGGTCTATGAACATCTGAACCTATACATTATTTTGTTGACAAACCTATATGTTTTGCAATATTTGGTTACGACTCCTTAATAAACTGAGTACTGGTAGGTTGCATTGTAAGGGTAACTAGATTTAAGGTTCTATATGAAATGATATGTGCCCATCTGCTTCTTATGTGAGAAACTGGAATATGGAATGTTATTGAATAAAACTGATGAATATGTCAGAAGCTTACAAAAGTTGTAGTTGGATGAAATGAGTATGACTTTACAGTCCTTTCACCTATGCTATCATTACTTGGCATGCAGTATAGAAGTATTTAAAAATAATTAATAAGCTGTTGATGGAAGCTGTAAATGAATTGGCATTGATTAGGAGAAAAAAAACATAACACCTCATGTATCAAAAATAACATAAAACCTCATGCATTTTACAGCTAATAGATAGTAAAGATTGCATCTAAATTAATGAGAAAATTATTTTAAATTTCCAGAAGAAAGAGAACTAGTGAAAATTGATCATACCTCTTAATATGCTGTTGTAAATTATTTGTGTTCGTTTTTGCATGTATTATTTTTATTTTGTTTGGTAGAGTGTCATTTCCTGGTGTTACTATATGCCCTTAATGTTTGACATTTCTGTGAAGGTTAATTCTCATATGAGTTTTTTTGGTTTGTTGTTATCAACAGAGAACTAGGTGGTTTCTGTTCATGGATTTTGCCAGCATGATTTCTTAAAATGTTTTTCTGGGGGGAGGGGGGGTCATTTTTATTTTTTTGTTTACTAAGAATCATTTTGTGACAGGCTGCTTAAGGATTAGACCTGTCTAAACAAAATAATACAAGGAATCATATATTCTATTGAAAGATTACAAGTTCAAGGCTTCCCACAAGATAGATGAAAATATATTACAGATTAAATGCTAATTCATTGGTTTACTTTTTCTATTTGGTTAATTAATACTAATATCTGTTTACATCTTAATGAATGGACTATGTGTTCATATTGTTTAATATATGTCTTCGGTATGGTTGTCCTCTTTGTCAGATTTGCCTCTTGGGGTAAACAGCCAAGTTCTGTATGGGTGTTATCTTTTTTCAGTAGAAAAGTAGCCATTGTTCAGTTCTTTTTGTATAACAGGAATGATTAACTTTTTGTAGTGATTCACGTAATTTAGTAATAATATACAATTAGGTATGGGTGATACTGGATTTTCCCACAGCTGATGTGGTTTGCTTGAATGATTAAATCATGCCAGTCATGGGTAACTCCAGCAATACCTTATTTTGTAAAACTAGATTTACAATGGGCATTCTGATTGCTGTGCTCAATCAGTATGCATGTTTTTGAAAATTAACATGATTTTATTATATATGAAATATGATACTGACTTGCAGAAATATGGAGTTATTCAGCTTTCTCAAGAAAGAAAGCATTTGTTTTTCATTTATGTATAACTATTTTCAATATTTCCTGGATGAAGAAAGCATACCTATCAACTGTCCAGATTTTCACAGAATGTCCAGATTTTTGTATCTTATTTTTGGTCTGTTCCTCATAAAATGTGTGGTTTTCTGGCAAATCATTGAGAATTGAAGTCACTAAATAATACTAAACAATGACAGACATTTGAATTTTAGACTTCATATACTTCAGAAAATATATAATAATGCAAAATATGTCCTTTTAACAACTTTCTAAGTATATAGGAGCAATATTTAAAATCTGTCCCTATTTTTGGGCCTTTGTCCTCCCATTTTTTTCTGGTTTGGTCCAGATTTCTTTCATTGAGAGGTTGAGAAGTATGGAAGAAAATCACGTTAGCCTGGTGCTGGGGTCAAATAAGCAAAACTGGATGATAGAGATTACTGCTTGCAGTGTAGAAGAAACAGGGGAAGAGTTATACTCTGTCAAAACTACTTGTCCATCTGACATTAATGGTACTGGTGCAGCTTGTCAGAGTGTTGATTTTGTTCCATAATTACTCACATCCCCCTCTATAAATATTCAATATTATTATTAAAGATGTATTTACCACTCACATATCAAATGATTGTTGTTATCAGTCCAATAACACTATTACCATTTTTTTTAATCACTGCATAATCCTTAAATACTACATTACAATTACAGATCCTGTCAGAGATAGAAAAGTCTCTTTAGATATCCTTGCTTCTATTATCACTAGTATAGTCTATTTGAGACCTAATGTAGCAGTTTCATCTACTTGATCGCTTTAGACCCTTGTACTCTAATAAACATGAAGGTACTTTTTAGGCTGGTGTCCACATGGCCTGGTCTTGCATAGTCTCTGATGTGTCATATTTTTCCTAATGGTCTAGATAAGCTAAATTTCATGCTTATACTGTTCTGAAGATTCAATATTCAATTTACATTGAAAGCCTAAACATAATATAATTATAGCCTGCAGATAGAGGAAACCTATTAATATTTTATATGGTCCTGAAACTTTCAATTTCATAGATGACCTTCTCGATACCTTACTGAGCAAACACAGTGATTTATTTATTATACACCAAATTAAATGGATTTATTCCAAACCCATGATATGGGACTTTTTAGCTGGTAAGCGTTCATTCATTAAAAATTGTCTAAACAAAGCGATCTGTGGAGATGTATATATTTTCTTGAAATATTACACATTCAGGACTACCCATAAATAGATGGAAAGGTATTATGGATGTCCTTCTATTTCTTTTCTTAAAGACTTATAGTTTTTGTTTATAGTGTTGTTATTTGACAAAAGTATTCTGAGTGTGCTCAGTCCCCCACTGTTTTTTTTCTGACAAGGTTTATAAAAAAATAACATCCCACAAAATTTAACATGAATATCATCAAGAATGTATGAAGTTACAGTACAACATATCCTAGAAAATATCTTACAGATCTATTTATAGACAGCTATTCTTAGTTTCTATAACAGTTAAGAGGCAATGATATTGATAGTTTTCTTAACTCCATTGATTTCCAGTTTGTTTCTCCTGATAACAAAAATATTTGAGAGCAAAACATAGATGCAGATTAAGCTTTTGCTTGTATAAGCCATCTTCTGAGATCCAGAGAAACAGTATCAGATGGTTTCCCATCTTTATTTTATGCCTTTACTTAGATTTTCTAAAACTCTATTGAAGGTTTACTGTTTTATGCAGGATTGGGTTATTGGCTGTATGAATCATGACCAGTATGAGACAATTATTCTCTATAAGTCCAACTGGGATGTTCCAGACTACAGAATTATAAGTCAGTTGCTTTTAATAAGTAATATTAAATAATAGATTAAAGCAGATTCTTCCAGTCAGGTTTTAATCACAATATGGAACTGCAGGATAAAACCTTAACTTTGGAATTATTATGCTCTTAATCAGAAAGATAAGAAGTACAAATGTTGTCCTTTTTATCAACCTCTCTAAAGTATTCGATAAAATTATCATGATTTTCTCCTCAAGGTATTATAGCAATATACTGGAAAAGCTTGCTCAAATTCTGCCACAGATTGCTGTGAGAGAAAGGTTAGTTTCTTTTTTCTTTCCTGTATTTTGTATTGCTTCATTGCCTTCTTCTATCTTGTATATTTCGTTTTTTCTTTGCACTGTGGTTTACTCATATTCCGCTTTTAACTGCATATTTAGACTAGGAAAGAGACCACAGCTGTGTCTCTCGTGAGTCACACAGGTGTCCCCCTACTCTCCCACTCTTGTACTGTTGTGTTTTTAAACTCAACTGTCTTTCTAGTTGCCTGCCTTATGTTAATTTAACCATGTATTTCCTTCCCTCTCCTCTTTTCATTGGCTATTGTGAATAAGCACAAAAATTCATTTTGTGAAATTGCTCATTTTCAGCTATTTAAATTTACTGACCATCCCACTGTATTCCACATAGCCAAAATTCAAAATGACCAGCCCTTCCCATCTATCTTGCTCTTTTAAAATTAGTGGCTCTCCACTTAGATAGCTGAAGCTTAAGTTACTCTTTCTTTCATATCTAACTGTTTAGTGCACACTGCAGTACTGGATATTAACCCATTTTGGCATCTTACCTTCAAAACCTGCAGCATCTACTCCAAGACCATCAATTATTGGAGAGCCCACGTTGTGCCTTTTAGTAGTTATCTTGGGGTTAGTGCTTCTGTTGTGTTCCTAGTGAGAGAAGGAGCATTGGAACATTATTTCCTGAAGACTGCTGATCAACAGAAAGTCTGCTAAATGCTTCATAGGTCCAGAGTGGAATTTATGCTTATATTTTGTTCCTGGCGTGAGAAGGAGCAGAGTGAATTGATTCCTGACTGTTTCTGATTAGGCAGTGAGTGCCTGTGTTTAACCTTCCTGATTTATTTGGTTGCTATTCAAGGCATCTTCCAGGAAAAGGCTACAACCGGCTTACAGGCCCTTGCATCATCTGAGACAATACTGATGATCACCAAACAGCCTGTGGCCTGTTTCTCATCTTGGGATTAGTGCTACCGATTTGTTCTGGTGAGAGAAGATGCAAAGCAGCATTGTATCCCAGCAGCATGAAGCTGTCATGAGACCAGCACTAGTGGTAGCCAGGCAGTGGCCATTCAGATGAATCCCCTCTTTTCATCATTCTTGACAAAGCTAATGCTTTCTTTTCAGTAAATACTGCTTGATCACCTGCTGTCTAGCCTAACTTCAAAATATCTCCATAAATACTTCATACATAAATCATCAGGATCTCCTTATTAGTTTCCTCTCAAGTGTTTGACAGTGTCCTGTACAGATGCAGACACCCTGAGTTGACATTTTTCCCTGTAAAAGCACACTTGAAATTTCAACAATACCTAGTGGCACACAGGAAAGCTAGTTTGCAGTGAAAAGCACTGCCCCGAAAGTTGCAATCCAGATACTCCTGACATTACTTTATTATTCCTATTTCAACTGTCTAATCAATAAAAAGGGTCTGTTGTCATGGATATGAACTTTCCCACTCTCTCTGTTACCAGCTTGGTGAAGATGGGCATCCTAAGGCAGTATAGAAATTGCTTCATGTTTCCTGACAACCAGTTAATTCTCAAGCAAACTGATATGTTGTGTGAGAAATGTAATTACACAATGTCATTGGAAGCAAAGTTCTTACATAAAAACACTAAGATGTCAATCACATCGTCAGTAGTATATACACTGCACCCAACACACACATTTCAAAGCAGACACATAGACCCACATATGTTGACGCAATTAAATGTAATCTTCCTAAATCCCAAAGATGAAGTACACATAACAAACACCCACAACAACCCCAAATGCACTCTTTTAAAACAAAACCCGTATCAACACATACAGTCACATCCCTTGGAGCTACTACCTCTAAGCTCATAAGGCAAGCCACCATACAGTCCAACATTCTCCTCAATGGAGACTCCATCATGAGACACACTGATTGTTCCTCTCACCAGACTGAGTAAGGAGAAAGTCACGGTCAGTTTCTTATCAAGTGTCAGGATCCACCACATTATGCATGCACTCAGGTCATTGGAGCACAAGTAACAGTATGACTCAGTCATAGTCCATGTGGGTATAAACGACCTGAGATGTATCTCCCTAGACTATGTGAAGAAAGACATCATGGAGCTCTCAGAATATGTGTCCCAGGCTGGTATGAGCCTAGCATTGATCAGCATTTTACCTTCTCCAAGGATGATGCCACAATGTAAACAGAAGATAACTGACTTTAATAATTGGCTTAGTTTATGGTGTCATTCTAAGGAGTGCAGTATTTGTCAGCATGGAAGGAGATGGTCAACAGACCACACTGCTTTGCCAGGGATGGTCTGTACATTTCCCCTCTAGGTTTTCAGATATTAGCTAAAACATTGTCCCCACCCATAGTACATTTAAGGCAATGCCAAACTGAAAGTACTTCTGACATAGAAAATCAAAACCAGGAAAATATGAAGGGGTTACTACTCACTGCTAGGAGTCTAAACAAAAAATCACCAATCCCTACAAGCTCTACTCACCCTAGAGAATGCTGACATCTGTGTGGTCACTGAGACATGGTTTAGAGACTTGTGTAACACACTGGCAGTGCAAGGCTATAATGCCTTCCACATATTCACATCAGCTACTACACAGACAGGCACTAAAGGTGGAGGTGTCTCAATTTACATCATAAATAAATATACCTCAAGGGTGGTCAAACAGGATGATGCTCTTGAGCTTTTCCATGTTCAAATCACTACAGCAAATATCCCATGTCACTTCCTTGCAAGCTATAGGTCTCCCTCTATGACCCAGGAAACCCATAATATGTATTTAAACTTATTGTAAACTCTCACCATCCAAACCAATACCATATTCATGGGTGACTTTAACTCAATGGAGCTCAGGAAGTTTGCACTGTAACTTCCAATGGGCAGAGCCTAAGCCTTTTGATAGAATCAAATTATGTCCTCACATTTAAAGCAAATATTCATATCTCTGAAACCATAGTGGTTATGAAAGAAGTATAAATGAAAACCCTTCAACGCAAACTATATTTATAGTGGTAGTATTATTTAGGTTCTAGGTATTAAACAGAATTTTATAAATCACAATAAACACAATAACTGCTATGATTGTAATATTTTGTAAACAACTTAAATATCTCAGCAACCACTCATGTTACACCCTTAGTGTCAGCAACATTTAAGAGCTTTCATATGAGGCTAAGGAGTTCTCGTTACTTGGTTAAGATATTTAGACAAATGTGAAAATTAATATAATAAAAACAACAGTTAATATCTGTTTACCTGCACTAGGCAGAGGTCAAATATTAATGCAGTTGAGTTTGCCATTGTATAAGCTTTAAGAAGAAATATTTTAAAACCTTGTACATAGCATGGTTTTGGAATTATTGATGCAAATATGAACAAGCAATATATCACGCCTAGAGGCATCAGTAGGAGGTAACTGCAGATTCACCTGGAGGCGTCACTTGGATGTAATGACTTAATTACCTGACTATTAATTGGGAATCATAAAAGACACCAAACATTCAGGCACAGAGATTTATGGATTTTGTAAACACAATCTCCCTGGACTAGACTGTCAATACACCGAACAAGTGTGCAAACATATTGGATCTGGTCCTCACTAATATGGGAGAGTGCTGCACACTCCCTAGTGCGATGTGTTCTCTGTTAAGGTCAGACCATAAAATGTTCTCCTTTGGTGTAAAAGTAAAACTTGGAACTCCTGCTAACCCTGGAATATTCAGCAACTACTCTAAAGCTAACTTTCTACTGTTAAGTGATAACCTGGCAAAATATCATGCCATCATAAACTCTAAGAACATTGCTGCCTACGTGGAACTGTTCACAGAAACCCTATACAAGCATGTTAATAGTTGCATAGAGGCAACTGTACCCACCAGGAAGAAGTATAGAACTAACTCAAAAAACAAGCCACCCTAGTGAAATCACAACATCAGTAGGCTGTATAATAGAAGGAAGAAAATAGAAAATCATGGCAAAAGTTAGGAGGTGCAGCACCCAGCAGATTAAAAGCACTCTCATCAAACTAAACAAACAACTCAGAGGACAAATAAAGTCTACCAAGTCAAATTTAAGGTAAATTTGGCCTCCCAGGTCAAAGGCAACCACAGGGCATTCTTTTGCTATGTCCACAACCTCAAAGGCAATACACATTTGTGTGCAGAGCTCATTGTGAAGACAGCCATCTATACTGAGCCAAAGGATATGGTAAACCTACTTTTAGCTCCAACTTTATACCTCTCTCCACCCTCTACATACTCTCATGAAATACCATCAAATATAAATTCTCCAGCTATCAGTAGGGGACAGGTCTTTAATGTTCTCTCTAAGGCCAGGAACACTGCATCAATGGGCCCAGACAATATCCCAGGATGCCTTATAAATAGCATGAAACATGACCTCTCAGGCCCTCCAGAATTGCTATTTAACTTGACGCCTCTAAACAGGGTTTGTGCCTCAGAGAACAGCAACAATCATCCCTCTGCACAAAGGTGGGCCATCTACAGACCCTGGAAACTACAGACCCATAAGTCTCATTGGTCTCATATGCAAAGCCATGAAAAGAATTATCATAGAGTTGATCAATAATAGCATAAGAAGCCTCCAGAAGTTGGACCTAACCCAGTGTGGTTTCATCAAGGGTGGGTGAAATCTATTCAGTCTGGTGGACTTCTTGGAGAAGATCACCAAAGCAATGGGTGAGGGCAAATGGTTCACACTGCTTACCTTGACCTGGCCAAGGCATCTGACACAATACCCACTTTGGCATTGTTGACAAACTCAGGAGGTTAGGTATAAACTATTATGTTACCTGTTGGATAGCCAACTGGTTCATAGACAGGACCCAGGAAGTTAGAAATAGGGAGTCCACCACTACAAAGAGGCCAGTCACAAGCAGAGTCCTCCAGGGATCAGTTCTGGGACAGCTCATTTTTGACATTTACTTTGCTGAAGTCAAAGCCAAATGTGAATAGTCTCTGGCTTACTAAATTTGCAGATGATTGCAAATTAGGAGAAGTCATAGAATCCACCACTGACACAAATGTGCTCCAGGAAGGGCTGAAACAGATAAATAATGGCTGTCAGAGCCATGAAAAATATATAACAGTATCCTTCAGGAAGTCATCCACCCCTGGTAACTATCATATAGATGATACACCCCTAAGTGTTGACCCAATATTCAGGAACTTGGGAACACACATAGACAGTAATCTAGCCTGTGACCATCACATGCCTCCAGTAGTGAGGAAATCATTCTATGTTGTTGCAACTTATAAACCAAGGTATGGCATCTAAGTCCAAGGAGGCCATTGTTCCATTGTATTTAGCATTCATCAGACCTATCACTGAGTACAATGCCCCCTTTGGTATGTACTTAACCAGACATATCCAACAACTGAACATCCACAGAGATTCCTCACTAAAGGAATTCAGGTCATAAGTAAAATGTCCTGTGCAGACTGCCTCAAGGCCCTATCCCCCATATTCTGTCTCCTAAAGGTTGTTGAGGGGAGATTTATGCCTGGCATACAAGTCATTGTCAGACCCCACCCTGATGGACCTCCTGCATATCCACAAATCAAACAGCACCAGCATTACCCATTCTAAAGACTTAAACCTTGACTGCGACATAAATAGGATATAAATAGGACATGCTGGAGAGACATGTATGTAGCCCAGAGATTACCTCTTCTCTGAAACAGTCTTCTGATCCATGTGAAACAGAGTTCCTCCCTAACTTGATTCAAGTGTAACTTGGACAATTGAATGGGCAACAGGAAATTCACCCCTAGTGTGGCATCCTTCTCTCTAATGGGCACAGGCAGCCAGTAAGTGTTTCATCTCCCAAGTCCTGCTTACACTTATCAAGGGTACCAGAACTTATCAGAGATTTGGGATGCATGGTTAGGCTTAAAAATTCTCTTGTGATCATTAGCTCAGTAAACATCTATGAACTTATATGGATTTTCATTTTTATTTATAAATAGTATTAAATGGTTACATAATAGTAAGTCAACTTTTCTTTGTATAACTAATACCTCCATCAATGACCACTACAGAGAAAATATGTACCATCCAAGGTTGCCCTTTTCTCCTTATCTTTTTTAATGTTGAATGGAAACATTATTTATGTATTATATGCATTTTACATAGCTCTTTAAAACTCTATAAGGTTTTGATTAAGGTGCCAGATTTTGAAGAGGATATAATCATTTATACTCTTACTTATACTCTTAAACTGATACTCTTAACAATTACTTTCCATCCTGTATAAAGCCCTTTTCAAAAATATTCTACAGATGTTATATTTAGAGAAATCTCTGTTCTTTGCCTCACATGATACATATTCCTATGCCATGCTTTCAGATATTTTTAATCAGATATGAAACAATTTAAGTAAACAGGAATAAAATAATTACAGGAATTGAAGTGTTTGAATAATGGCAATCTAAATTCTTGAAAATGTTTTACAGATGTTAATACCAAATGAAGCAGTTTACAATTTTTATCAAAAGCTGTAATCATAAATATTAATATTTTCTCAAGACAATTTTTTAAAATAATTTCCCTTTCTAGCCAGTTTGTAAATCTTTTTATACTATCTACGATGACGTACTGAAAAATTTTTTGGTTTCCATATCAACCCAAATGTCTTTGGTTTCTAGATCCACCCAGATTTTCTTCTGAAAAGTTAACCTTTCCCAAAGACATTAATCGCAAAATCCCAAATTTGTATACTTATACATTTCAGAAAGCTCAGAAGTTATTTGTGTTTCTCCTTCTTCACTTAGTAATATTGAATCATTGTAACTTTTGTTACTTTGTGATGTAAATATTTATTATCTAGAAATATTTCTCCATGTTCTTTACCATTTATCCAAAAACAACACAAATAAACTTAAAATTCCCTCTGTACTTAATGGCTTGATTATATCATTGGAGAAATTAGTTTCCCCACTACATCTATGAAATCTTCTAAACTTTATTCATGAAACTGTATGTAATATGAACATCTTTTTAAGCCATTTAGTAGTGCATTCTGCTTTCTTTTCATTGTTAAAGGATTTAAAAGTTCTTGATTATTGGTTTCCTATTTTTATGCTTACAGGTTTTATTTTGATGGATGTCTTCCCTCAGATTATGCCCCTGTACTGAATGCAATATAATCAGTTTACCTAATCCTTACTATTTAGATAGTTGTCCCGTCCCCCCTTTAAATAACCACACCAAACACATAAAGCCATTTGATGACCTTTATTAAACTCTATTACACAATGAACTTATACACACAAAACAACATTAGTTATCTTCCTCAGCAACGATGATCTCAGGGCAGCGTCACTACTCACTCTGGATGAATTTACTCAGGGCAGCGTACCTACTCACCCTAATACCTCCTCTACCGGGGCAGTGTACCTACTCACCCCACATAAAGAGGCAGCGTACCTACTCACCTCCAGACCAAACTATTAACCAATAACAACCTTCTTTAGAGGGGGAACAGAGGACAATCCTGTCCCTCTTCTCTGCCACCAGCCTGATCTCTAGACTGTTCCCCCTCCTAAACCCTAGCCGCAATCATATCCTCTAAAAAGAGCTTCAAATGCAAATTAAAAAGATCCAATCCTATGTCATTAAGGTGTACACCATCCGTTCGGTACCAAGACTCCTCTCCACCCCCAAAATCTCTACAGTCAATGGTATGCATCCGCAAAATTCTTAACTGCCTAGCCAGCTTTTGATTGATGCACCTTCTGACCCTTTCAGTCGCCCTATAATTATACACACTCCTCCAACACAAGCGAGGAACCAATTCTGACCACACAATTTCCATACCCAGGTACAACACCTGTAATCTCATCAAATCCTGAAGAATAATGTCCACTAATTGTTTTTTGGAAAAAATGCCAAGTCATTGCCCCCCAAATGAATGACTAGTATACAAGGACAACCCACATTCAATTTAGCCCTCTCAAATTCATGCAACAACCCATCCTACCTAAGACCCCTAACACCATGCCAAGTCACTGACCACCCTAAATGTGATAAACCCAAATTTTCCCCATCAGCCCTAACTAAAGCACGCTTCTCTGCCCAGTGGATATACGAATGCCCAAAGATGATAATGTGTTCCCTAAAAGAAAAGAATAGAAAATTAATAATCAGACCGCAACTTATCTAATATATGACAAAAATGCATTTGAAGACCACCTCCCCACTCCCTTAATCAATTCAATGGAACTACCCTCTCTAGCTAAATGTAGGCCCTACCAATCCTGAACGAATGAGCTGCAAACCTCTCCGCCGGAAATCCCATGCAACGTAAAACCCTCCTCACCAAACTTATAAATCTACTACTCAACACCATCTTCCCATCCATTGAACAAAAAATTAACTGACCCACACTCCCCTTCCGCCTCTTCATAAATTCTTTAGCACACATTACTGGACAAAGGCAAGGATTCCTGTCAGGTTTAAGCACCACCAAACATCCCCTACCCAACTGATCTGTCTTACTCCTCCTTAATGCAATAGTAACCTCACCCTCCCCTATGATGACATCCTTCCAACATAACAAGCCTAACAACTCAGAAATATGGAAAACTCCAAAATATAACCATGTAAATAACGCACCCCACATAAAGTAATCCAAAGACCCCCCCTTGTAACAAACCTAACCCTCTCAACAAAACTTTCAATATAACCCTTGTGAATGGCCATCGAATATCCCTACATTCCACCATCACTCTCCCCCAACCCCTCAACATACGCCCTAATGTCCAAGACTTAGTGAAATCCTGCAGCCCCACTACTTTAGCAAAAATGCTAATTGCTGCCAAATCCACCTTAACTGTCTGCAAAGCCTTGCCTAGCCCCCAAGCATGAGCTACATATCACAATAGTAATTCCTCTGACCATATCCCTTCCTCTTCTGGCAGCTGAAAAAATAAACTGATTAAAATCAGAAAGAGCCCTACCATATGCCTTCCTTGTAGAAGGGGCCCAAGAATGCCATACCAACTGCCTGGTTACATCGACCAAAGATTCCACACCTCTTCTGGCAGGGTTTCTGGCACCTCCTCCACTCATGGAACCAACTCTCGAAACCTGCAAAACTGAAATCGGGACAAGCTATCAGCAATCTTATTCCTTTCACCAGGCACATGCACTCCTGTAAAGGAAAAATTTATTAAGGGGCTCTCAAAACCAATTTATGTAATACCAACAATAACAAACCCGACTTAGCTATCTTCTTTTGTAATACCCTCACTGCAGCCATATTGTCAGAGTGAAAAACTACACGTTTGTCTCTGAAATGCTCCTTCCACACCACAGAAGCTGCCCATATAGGCATCAACTCTAGAAAGGCCACGTCCCACTTCCATACCTCCTTCCAGTCCTGCGGCCATTCAGCCACAAACCACTGACTCCCCCAAATAGGCCCCCATACCAGCAACCCCAGCTGCATCTGTAAACAACTGAAGTTCCTCCTGCCCCAGCCAGTCTGACTGCCAAAAAGATATCCCATTAAATTGTTGCAAAAACCCAACCCACAACACCAAGTCCTTCCGCACCAGTTTGGTCACCCTAACCCAGTGGTGTTTACTCTGACCCCCTTTCAACAAATATGCCACTAACCTACAAAAAGCTCGCCCTGGGTGCACCATTCGACAGGCAAAATTCAAAAGCCCCAGCAACTCCATAACTGAATGAATCCGAATCTTATAGTTACCCAACACCAAACGTATAGCCGACCTAAGCCTCGCTATTTTATCCTTGGGTAGGAAAAACAGTCCAAACTCTGCATCAGCTGTTAGTCCCAGAAATTCTAATTCTCTTGCTGGACCCTCCATCTTATTCTGAGCCAATGATACTCCTAACTCCTCACACATAATCGTAAACTCCCGCAAACCCTCCTGTGCTCCTATCCTTCCTTCGCTCACCAACAAAAAAAATCATCTAAATAATGCACTGCCTTTTGAATTCCCACTCTCTGCTGCCAAATCCAATGCAATACTGTACTGAACTTCTAAAAAGTCGCACATGCCACTGAACAACCCATAGGCATAGCTTTATTGAAGTAGTACTTATCACCTACCCACATCCCCAGTAGTGGCCAATCCTCACTCCTAATAGGTAACAATCGAAAAGCTGACTCAATGTCAACCTTGACCAACCATGGCTCCCAAAATTCCCTAATCACTTTCACTGCATCATCTAAGAAAGCATAATGCACCCTAACCTCCCCTTTGGCAATAAAATCATTTACTGAATTCCCTTCCGGATACGACAAGTGATGTATCAATCTGAATTTCCCCACCTGTTTCTTTGGCACCAACCCCAAAGGTGACACCCTGTAAGTACTGAAAGGCGGACTGTCAAAGGACCCAATAACCACCCCACCCAACACTCTTTCTCCAGTAAAACCTCCAAGATGTCCTCTTTACCTTGAACAGATCACAGATTCTTGCAACCCCCCCCCCTCCCATGGTGGACTTTATAGGAAACCCCCCTGAAATCCTTGTATTATCTCATTTTTGATGGCCAGACCTGGAAACCGACGATGCATACACCGGAGAACCTCCACCTTAATGGGGAATGGTGCCCCTTCCTCTATTGCCTCTAAAGAACCTGAGTCCAAATCCCCAGGACCCTTGAAAATTACCCCTACCCTGGACCGGTTGAAAGCCTTGCCCACCAAATCCACCCACATGACCCATAACATTAGAGTTCCAGGTGAACAGGTCTTGCCGACCACAGTCAACGGCCGAATGAATCCCTCCACATCTTGAATAAACGTGTGCAAATTTGCACCCCACCCATGAACAGGAACCACTATTAAAAGACCAACATACACCTGCTGCTTCGACCCCACTCACCCTTCTGTTAAAGCCACTGTAACTATCCATCATCATAGCCAACCATAGATCTGGATGATGCACAACCCAACAGAGTGACTGGTCCACAGCCTTCCATTTGAGGAAACGCTGATTGTACCAAAGCCACACATTACCCAGCCTTAACCATTGTGCCTCATGAATGGTAAGGAAATAGCCTAGAAGCGGCAGGGCCAAAGACCCATCCTTCTCTAGCTGCATTACCATAAAATAAATAAAACCAACCACCCAATTATCCCATGTCTTAGGGCGAAGCTTACCTACCCTCTGTCTTCCCAATGCCGCTAAAGCTGCCAACAGGTCCTTGCTATTAGAGGACTCTACTTCCACTAGCTGTTGGACCCCTTCCACATTGATAAGCTTAAACAAATCCGCATACTCTCCTTTCCAAATTTTTTCCTTAACCGAGCCCGGAATGTGTGGAGTCAGGAGAACCACTCCTGTCCCCTGTCCCAAAGACAGGGTAGCCAACCAGTCCCCCAGCCACAGCCCAAAGTCAGAGCCTACCTCTGAGTCCAAGACAGAACTGTTCCCAGAACCAACAGCCACCCTGTCACATCTCCAACTGGGTATCTGGCACCCTGTGCTAGTTGCCTCTGAACCTCCTCTATCACTCGCACACCACCCCCAAGGTCCCCAACTGACAAGTCTTCATCATCCCTACCCCCACTACAATCCTCAACCCCTAGCTCCCCAGACAATACTGCCATAGTAAAACCATTACCTGCACATTCATCTTGAGATGTACTGGGAACCGGTGTATCCACTGCCACCGCCTGCTTCGATGCCTGTTGCTTTTTCCCCTCAAGCTGGGGCTCTCACTGCGGTGCCCCACCTCTTCTGACCCATGTATGATCTGGTTCCTGTACCACCTCGGATGTTGCCGTTTCCTGGACCAACTCCTCCACTTGGGCCACAATAGCTTGCCATTGCTGTCTTAGTTCTGGTAAGTTAGCCATCTGTAAAAAGAGAAACACAATGTTAAAACTGTTCCACAAACCCAACTGCCCTACTTCCCCCAACCCCTATGTTGCCTTGCCCTACCACACTTTGCCAACTCCCCTACTTACCTATACTCTGCAGCTGAAAACCACCCCTTGCATTACTTACCACTAATCATACAGTGTAATCACTAACTAATGCAGTCATATCTCCCCCGTACATTAAAATATGCCCCTGCCTGGCACACACTTCACCCTTCAGCTGCACACCCAATCAGCCACACCTCCCTACAGCTATCAGCCACACACTTCCCTACAGCTACCAACCCCTTCCTGACACTAGAATATCACCTGTCCATAAATATCCCTCCCTATATATATATATGTATATATATATATGGTTCCCCTTGACTTGATCGACACACCAAAACACCGACGCTCAGAAGACCGACGAGACAGAGGATCGACAAGGTGAAATCCCGACAGCTGAAACACCGACATGGGCAATGTGTGACCGCGACTCAGTAAGTGTGCGATAGTGAGGGATTTAGCATTAGGGAGCGGACAGGTAAGTGTGAGATAGTGAGGGATTTAGGGTTAGGGTGCGGGAAAGGTGAGTGTGCGGTAGTGTCGGACTTAGGGTGCGGGTAAGGTAAGTGTGCGATAGTGACGGAGTTTAGGTTTAAGGGCGGGTTAAGTGAGTTAGGGTTAGGGTGTGGGTAGGGTAAGTGTGTGATAGTGACGGACTTTAGGTTTAGTGGTGGGTTTAGTGAGTTAGGGTTAGGGTGCGGGTAGGGTAAGTGTGCGATAGTGACGGACTTTAGGTTTAGTGGCGGGTTAAGTGAGTTAGGGTTAGGGTGCAGGTAGGGTAAGTGTGCGGTAGTGTCGGACCTTAGGGTTAGGGTTTGAGTTACGGTTAGTGCATGTATTGTTGTGTGTAATGTGTAGTTTACGTTTTGTGTGTCTGTGTTTTGGGTGTTGGTGTTATGGTGTTCGGTTTTGTGACTTGTCGGTTTTGTGCGTTTTCGGTCTTTTGGTGTCTGTGTTTTGGGTGTCGACTTTGTGGCATGTTGTGTTATATATAAAAATTATCCTGTGCATCTATCTTTCTACTACATACCTGCCACCCAATCCTAGCACCATTCAACCACAACTGAGCCTGTAACACTTACCTTTTTCTCCCAGAATGACAATCCATTATCCCTACGAGAGGTAACAGCCAAGAACAGCAGTGCATGCATGAACCGGCTCCCACACCCAACAGCCACAAAAATGACAGAGGTTACCCATGAAATCACCAGGGAGGATGGAAAGGATTTCCCACCACTACCACCACCGAAGCAAGGACGCGGGGACAACCATAATGGCCTCGACCATCATCCCGATGCACGGACAAAACTGGGAACGACACCGTGGACCGGAGAAAGGACACAAAGGCCCACAAACCCACCAGGGAGCATGAGAAGATCATCTGCCACTACCCCCAATGCTAATGGGACTGGATTATGGCGATGGATCCCCCAACAGCCTACCACAACCACCGGGAGAACACTTTCCTTTTTTTTTTTTTTTTTTTGATGGATTACCCTGCCCACCCACATGGATCCTAACTGACTGCATGGCCCCAAATGGGAAGGAGGTAATGACAGGCCTGGCCTACCCACATGGATATTACTCAACCACATGGCCCAACCGGGAAAAAGGCCTGATGGGCCCGACAAATCCCCCGAAGACACCTGGACAACAGGGAGCAACCTCACCGACACCAGATGACCACAAAGACCCCAACCACCACGACCGGCCCAGCCACCCAATTAGAGCCACCACTGGACCACCAGGAGGCCTCAACCATGAAACAAATGATCCAGGACTCCAGGAAACACCCACCACAACACCAGGCCTACCGGACCACCGGAGAATCACACCAGCACCCAGGTAAGCCGAGCACCACACTCACACAGACACTACCCCCCAAGTATTCACCCATACACACTCTGCTCTCAGTAATCCTTTAACCCTTCCCTGCCAGTAAGTCCTGTCCCCCAACCTATATTCCCAAACTCCATCCCCACATTAAATTAACCACTGCAGAGAAATACCAAAAGGGAGAGGAGGGAACTGATCCAGTTAACTTAACCCCTTCATTCCCCACCATCCAAGGCCTACCTGCATCCACAATACCTACAGGTTGTCTGGCCGTAAGTTAGTTGTTACTGCACCACCAACTCATGCCAAATGTGCCTAGTTCCTTTAATCCCTAACACTTAATCCTGCCAGAAGTCGTTCCTTCCCCTACCTCACTTCATTTCACCTCTCTCTCTCTCTTTAACCCTCTTGCCACCACAATCCCACTATCCTATCCAACTACAAATCCTCACATTAATTCCTACCTCTATACCCTTCCCACAGCCCTTTACCCTCATGTGTGGGACCGGGACAACTTAGTTTGTCCCAAACTACATTTCTATGATCACTAGTTCTGAATCATTTTTGAGATTCATGGAGTAAAAGTCATTCATTTTTCAAGATATATACATTTTATGCTTACGTTTCTGTAAAGAGCTGTTTTATTGATTCATCCATTTGGGATCTTATTCTAAGAAATATGATTTACAGTGAAGTAGAAATTCTGAATGTCCAAAATCGGTATTATACTCAGTTTATGACTCACCACCATGGCTACATTACTCCTTCAAAACTTGCTTCTTTTTTCCCATGGTTTACAGATAAATGTAAATACTGCTTGTCTATTGTAGGCAGAGTTTTCAATATATTTTGACATTATAAGATTCTTATTCCTCTTTGGTCCATTATAACTGCACAACTTTTGTTTAAATTTCCTATTTTAATATGTTAGATTGCCTTTGTCATTTTTTTAGGAAACAGGATGAAATTATTGATCATGCAACCATAAAATGTATCTGCTTTATTACATAACTTTTCAGATATTATGTCTATGTAGGCTGCTTATTAGGGTACTCATTTAGTCAATTGGTAAATATCAACATAATATTTCTATAAGCATTTACATTTAGTGATATGTTCAACAATCTTTCCTTTTAAGAGCATACATTGTTAAATACATTAGATATTTTAACAGTCTGGTTAGCTTTTTGGATTAGTATTTCTACTTTTTGTGATTGGTCCTTTCTTACTATTATTCTGTTGTTTCTTGTTCCCATGCTCTGGTGCTCTGGAATAGACTTCCCATACATGTCAAACAGAATAACTCACTGGCCCTCTTCAAGAGAAATCTTGATGAGTGGATAGAAAATAGAAAGTTCACCCCGAGGATCACTCCAGTGACTCTACTTGACAAAGGCACTGGGAACTAAGGTTGGGTGGCACAATGTCAGGGTAATCCTATGGGCTAGGCTTGTAAAGGCTCCAGGGCCATTAGCCTAGTACACACCTATGAACCTATGAACATATGTTTATAATTTCCTTATGCTGTTATAAATTTTAAATCATATAAAAAGAATTTTACAAAATAAGTGTCCTGTGGTCATATGTGTTGTGTATGGTGTGCTCTTCTCAGTTACATGATACAGAAGCTGTAGTGGTCATGTGGGAAGGCCATGTTGAGTCAAGACACTTTATGTGAAGTACTTGTAAATTAATGAAGAAATATCATAAGGGAAATCCTCTCTGTACATCAAATAGACAATGGACTAAAGCAGTCTGGGATATTTAAATGATATGACTAAATGTTATGGACAATGAGAGATGGTGCATGGAGCTTTTGACTGCTTTTGGGCACACTTGCTGGTATTGGCATTTTAAATGGTGCTAGGGATGATACGTTTTTTATGGGTGAACTTTCCTTTTTGTTATTGACAAAATAACCTGTGCTGATAAAAATAGCTAAACAGCAAGGGACGTATTATGTATCAGCTGACTAAATCAATATGATGGAGTGGTATTGTTAGTGAGTAGCATGATCAATGCAACCTTTGCTGTCTAGGGAGAGGGAATTGAAACACTATAGGTATTTTTGTTCTATAGTATGGAATTAATAAAATGATGCTGTTTTCTACAAACCACTTAAGACTAAAGTCATATCCACTTGCTGAGAGTTTTGGAATGTGTCTGATGGCAGCCAATTGTAAATCTTGAATGTCCATGATATGGGTAGATTTTATCCACTAAACTCCATTTTACCATTACTGTAATATGTAAACAAAACATATTCACGGGTTATTGCTTTAATACTGTGGTATGCACACATTATCTGTTAGCATTATGATTGCCCACACAGTGAAAGAGGCATTCACCTCTGTGATTATCAGGAATGCCATTTAATGCTTATCTTATTGCCAAAGAATATATAGATTTTTGTATTCTTTCCTTATTTCCAGAAGAAATAAAAGAAATGCTAAGCACCACGTCATCTTGTCATTATACTAAAACATGTCTTTGTAAAGCTTGATCCGACTTTTTGTTCTGTTTATGAATGCATGAGAGTAATTTGTTTTTGTTTCTTTTAACAGGAGACAGCATTCCTATAGTTGGTAAGTCATCTGTTTATATATCATAGCTTATAGGGGAGTATGTTATACTAATTTCAGATACCTTTAGCACTGTCATTCAACATAACTGAAAATGGGAAACCAGGATTTACATTAACATTCCCAAAACAAATATATAAAATATGTTTGCAACATACAGAAGTGGGCTAATGCTGTCCTTAGATACTGGTTTAACACTCTTCATGACCATGCAGTAGACATTGTTAAACAATGGGGGACAATGAACCAAAAATAGGGACAGATTTTAAATATTGCTCTCATAAACCTAGAAAGTTTGTGTTAATTTGGATTTTCTGATGGATATAAAGCCTGAAGCTCAAACATTATATATTGACTTCAAAAGAAACTAGAGAAAATGACCACAATGAACAACTGTTATAAAACCCACATTTTTATGTAAAGAGCAGTTTGTGCTTATAATGGCTTAACAGCTGCTCATTACATTAAAACTTTGAATTTAGAACAATTGTTTATTGTGGTTCCTAAAGAAGGTATATCAACCAAAAAAAAAAAAAAAGAGCAACAAAACAACCCGGGACAAGTGAACGGATGTAGAAGACTGAGCAGCTGTACAGTATATTATTATTATTATTATTATTATTAGTAGATGTTGTAGTATAGATGAACAAAAATGCAAAAATGTTTAAAGCTGAAAGTGTAAGTCCAATTCAAATATGACAGGAATGCAAAACCAAAAGATAGTTGACACTGGGAGCCAAAACAAGAATGGAATTGAAGGGATACAGGATGTTTAAAAGAAAACTTACACTGTGGGTGGGAGTATGAATGACGTAGATAAAATGGGCTTTACTTTGATTAGCTGTAGCTCTACCTGAATTGTCCCTTTAACTTATTTAACATCATACATATACAAATTATGTACCTATTTAATTCATATACATTTTTCTATTTATGAAATAAATTGCAGCTATTGATATTAACTTTGATGACCTGGATATAATCGTCTTCTCTGTGGTGACTTGTCTTCCAAGTGTCTATTAATTTCAGTTCTGTAAAATAAGAAGTCATCTTGCCTGCAGCTTTTCTATCATACCACGGGATAGATGATGATTATATGTGTGAATTCCTGGAAGTTTTGATTTAAGAATGCTGTTCTAATACAAACATGCTTGACTATTATCACTGAGATAACCACTCAGTTTTCACTCCACCTCAGGTTCACAGAAAATGAGTCTGGCCTGAGGTCACTCTCAGTAGCTGAATATATAAATATGATGTATAGTTCATGGCAGTTATTACTGCAGCATGATTAATTAACTTCACAGAAACATATGTCTATGTGAATAAATCACTCAGAATCTCATTTAGTGGATGTCAATGATAAGATATACATTACACAGACAATTTAATACTGAGGTCGAAAGATTTTTGGGGCGGGGGGATCTTTCATAATGAGTAGAAGTTACAGTACAGTTCTCTCCAACATCTATCAAAGATCCATATTCTGACATGTTTGCCTTACCACAAATTTTCATACACAGGATGTGCCTGTGGAATTGCTGAATGTAGTCGGCATCTTTCTTTGCAGATGAATGAAAGATTCATATCTTCATAAATCATTGTCCATAATTCATGATGTAAGTGGAACAGACAGTTATGTAACAGTTATTTCGCAAAGAATAACATGACTTTTGAGGAAGGGTACAATTTCTTTTTTAAATTCTGTTGAAATTGGGGATCACAAAAAAAAAATCCCCACCTTAAATGTCAGACATATGTGTTATTCTTTATGGGATACTTTTCCCTGAAGTTGTTATTATTTTGTCATTTCCTGAATCCAACACTTTGTGACCTCAAAGACTTCAACACGCTGGACCTGTTTGTCAAGAAGTATTTCTTTAAGTTCTTGCAAACTCGTATCTATTACTTCAGTCATGGTATCTCTTTAAAACACCATTCATCTTTTGTCTTTGATCTTATCCAGCAACAGTGTATTTACTAGTGAATTCTGTCATTGTATTTTACTAATATGCCTTCCAGTGAGCAGACTACTTTTATTTCCTTAAGTATTCTAAAATGTTTTCTATATACAGTCCAACTTCAACAGCCATTTATTGTTAGCAAGAAAGTCATAGCTTTGATTATGTAAAACAGTTGACAATGCAATGTTTTTATTCTTTAAAATTGTTTCCCATAGCTTTCCTTCCAAAAACAAACATTTTATTTTATCGCTCTAGTCACCATCTGTAGAGATCTTTGAGCCCAGAAAATAAAATCTGCCACCAACCTCATTTCTTTACCATCAATTTGCAAGAAATGGTAAGACTAATTTACATAGGTTTACTATTTTTGACACTGAGCAACAAGCCAGTTTCTGACATTTCTAATTTCACATTTTTAACAGGGTCTTCAACCCTTCCTTACTTTCCACCATCAGATTGCTATAATTTGCAAATCTGATGTTGTTAATATTTATCCCACCAATTTTGATTCCAGAATCTGATTTATCTAACTCAGCATTTTGGATGATATATTCAGTACATAAATTGAATAAGTGGGGTGACAATACACAGCCATCTCATACTTCTTTTCCACTTTTGCACCAGTCGTTCCATACTCAGGTCTAATTGCTGCTTCTTGTTCGACATATAAATTCCCCAGGAAGCAAATAAGGTGACTCAGTATCACTATTTCTGTAAGTACTTTCCACACTTTGTTATGCTTCACTCAGTCAAAGGCTTAAAAGCAGTCAACCAAGTAGAAGTAAATATTTTTCTGGAATTCCCTTGCATTCTCTGTTATCCAGTGGATATTGACAGCTTTATTATTGGTGCTTCTGCCTCTTCTAAAACCAGCTTGGACATGTAGCATTAATTTGGTTGTATATTACTAGATTGTAGTTGCCAGGATCCTGAGCATTACCTTGTTGGCACGTGAAACAAGTGCAATTGTTGGATAATTTGACTGTGACCTTTTCAAATCTAATGATTACTGTTATATTTTCCATATTTGCAGGCAAATGACAAGCTGTACTTTAACATCATAATTGTGCAGGGTTTTAAGCAATTCATCTGGGATGCCATCACTTATTGTGGTCTTTTCCTATTTAACTCCACTGCACTCTCCATGATGTCTATCTCTAGATCACAGAATATACATATCAGTGATGAAAAGGTCATTCTAATACAGTTCTTGTGTATAATCCTGCCATTGCTTCTTGATATATTGTGCTTTTTTTAGATTCCTCCCATGCTTGCCTTTAGACATGCTCATTTTCTGCTTGAAAGTTTTTAATATAATCAGTCTTCTTGCCTTTCTAATTTGATTGCCTTCTTCTAGTTCTTTGCACTTTTCATGTCAATTTGCCTTCTTATCTGTCCTTACTATGCTTTGAAACTCTATTATCAGTGTGACATATATTCTTGTTTCTTTAACTTTTGCTCTGCTTCTTTGCTTTGCCACTAGTAAAGCCTCTGCAGGCAGCCGTATTACCTTGTTAAAATTTTTTCTCTACCCAGCAGGTCTAAACCCTTAAGTAATTTTTTACCTCTACTATACATTCACTTGCAATATTGTTGAGCTTGTATCTCACTGACCTAGATGCTTTTCTTTCATTCTTTAATTTAATTATCAGGTTTGGAATAAGAAACTCAATAGCTAAGCCTCAGTCTGCTCCAGATCTTGTTTTTTGCTGACTGCATAGAAGTCTTTCATTGCTGACTGCAAGGTTATAATAAATCTGAACTTGGAATTGACCATTTGGTTATAGCCATGCGTAAAGTAGTTTCTTAGGTTTTCGAGGGTTTTTGCAATGACCAGTGAACTATCCTGGCAGAATTCATTTAGTCCATGACTATTTTCATTTCACACTTCAAGGCCAAATCATTCCATTATTCCACTTGTACACTGACGACCAACTTTGGGATTATAATCAACCATGAGAAATATAAAATCTTTTTTTGTATGTGTTATTTCCAAACGTTGATTCAAAATTCTCTTGAAACTAGTCACCTTTTCCTCTTCAACATCTTTTGTTGGAGCATAAGCTCATACTGCTGTAATGTTGAATACTTTACTTTTAGGCAGATTGAGATCATTCCATAATTTCTGGGCTGCAAGGGAACACTCATTTTGACACATTTTTATTAAATATGAGTGCTACCACATTTCTTCTGTAACATTCTTGCCACAGTAGAAAATCTGTTGATTATTTAATGCAAAAACAAGCCACTCTAATCTCTTTTAGTTCACAATGTTGACATTTCCACTAAAAGATCAATACTCCTTGACAAAAAGAACTACTCCTTTAAACTCCAGCACAAACATCAACAAAAACCGCAAGCTTTCTGGTCAGCTACAAATAAACTTTTACACCCAGGCCACACCAAGACTCCAACCTCTGCAGGTCTCTCCTTAAACTCTCCCAGTGAGATTGCTAAAGCCCCAAATACCTTCTTTACAGAAACTGTACAGTCTCTTGCTAAGTCCTTACCTCCTGCTAGCTCTACCCTCCCATCCACCCTGACTAGCATACCCCCTTCCTTTCATTTAAAACCAGTTCCTACATCTCTCATCGTTACCCTACTTACCAAACTTAAACCATGTACCCCCCTCAGCTGATCTCAGGCCAGCAGAATATCTGCAAATTGCAGCAAAAGTACTGTCCTGCCCTATTTCCATACTTATTAATAGAACCATTACCGAAGGCTCTATCCCATCTCTCTGGAAAATCTCTCACATAATCCCACTTCACAAAGGTGGTAACTCAACCGAACTTTCAAACTTTTGCCCCATTTCCCTACTCTCTCCTCTAGCCAAAGTAATGGAAAAATGTATCCACTGACAACTACTTGATCACCTTCTCCAAAATAACCTTCTATCAGACTGTCAGCATGGCTTTAGGCCTTTCCATAGTACTACTACTGCGCTCTTATCATTCTCCAATTGCATTCATCAAACATTGTAACAATAATAAGCTCTCTGCTGTACTCTTTATTGACCTTTCTAAAGCCTTTGATATGGTGAACCATCAAATACTTCTAAATATACTAAAAACACTCTTATTCAGCTCACAAGCACTACAATGGTTCAAGTCCTATTTAGAACATAGACAGCAAGCTGTCCTCTGGGACAATAACCTTTCCACTCATCTTCCTATTACTCTAGGGGTCCCACAAGGCTCTATCCTGGGACCTCTCCTCTTCTCGATATTCATTAACTATCTGCATTTAAATATTCCTCAAGCCACCTGCACTCAATATGCAGACGATTCTATACTAGTGTGTACTGCTTCCTCAGCTGCTGAACTTCAAACCATTACTCAAACTGTATTTAGCTCAGTGGAGAAATTGTTCCTACAATGATGCCTGCCACTAAATGCCAAAAAAACGAAGCTACTGCTTTTTACCCCAATACTAAAGTACTCTCCTATTCATCTCACTGTCAAGGCAAATAATGGTACTATCATTGCACCAGACCTAACTACCAAACTATTAGGCATAACAATTGATCAACATCTTAAATTTGACTCACATATTAACATGACTATCAAAACTGTTAACAGAAATCCTGGCTCTCTCTACAGAATAAAATCCTTTCTTACCCCTGAAGCCAGAACCACCATTGCCCATACCCACCTTATCTCTACCCTCCTCTATGCCTCATTAATTTATACCAATCTTTCCAAAAGTAACCTTAATAAACTGGCAACCTCCTATAACAACATTACCAGATTTGCCACTGGCTCACCGTTTAAAACCCACCATTGTCTAAATCTCAAACAGCTTGGTTGGCTAGAACTGCAAAATCAGCTACTTCTTCAACAACTTATTATCACCCATAAAAGACTTTATCAGCCCACCAACACTCCTATTCTCAGTAGCCTAATCTCTCCCTGTAGTAATCTTGCTACCCTTCGCTCAGCAAATAAATTGCAAGTAACCATCCAGAAATACTATAATAAAGCAGGTGACTCCCTCTTCTCTAATTCAGTAGGGAAAATCTGGAACAGGCTTCCCAGCAATCTACAATTACTTTCATCATTACCACTCTTCAAGAATCAAATAAAATTACTCCTTAAAGCACAACGGCTATGCCCATGCACTAACCCAGATTTAAACTAACTATATAGCATTACTGTTTTTACCCTCCTTCAACAACCTAACCTGATTAAGCCTCTCTTTGGCTTTAATTTCTCAAGTCTTCTAGTGTCTGCAAACTACCCTGTAGTACATATAATTGGAAAATTACCCCTGCTCCAGGCACCTGTATTTCAGCTTTGAATGTATTCTGTTTTACTTGAGTGTATAAGTCTAACAAACTTAATAATTAATTTTAATCTATTTTACTATTCCTACTCTTCTACATGACAAAGGTCAACCCCTTAACCTTGACATTTGCTTCTAGAACTACTGTATTACTAAACTGTGTACCCATGATTCTTTTCATGAAGCTTCTACAATGTTAACTTACAGAAATAATGTATACTAATGTTTTAATTGGTGTTTTTTGTCTTTTCATTCATTCTTTGTAATATTGTTATATTAGCATAGTTTGGAGCTTATCTTCCTGGGCCTCTACTGAAAATGGACATGTATCCAGTTAGACTAGCCCGGTCAACAAATGTAAAATAAATAAATAAAAGAAATAAATTTATTTGCAGCATCAAACTTTCCTTTTATTTCAAGAGCACCTTAACACATGTTCATCTGGCTTTATTCCATCCATGCCATAATCTGTAGCATTACTTGCACTAGTCCTCTGTTCTTCCCCAGTAGTATGCTACACACCTTCAGACTTGAGGATCTCATCTTTTGATGTCATTTCAACATGTTTAATTCATAAGCAACAGCTGAGAATCAGTCAATTCTCTCTAATCATAAGCAGTTAGCTGGCCTTGTTGCATGTTGCTATAGCTGTAATGCCTGATTGACACATCACATTACGCTAACATATAGTAGGAGATTCAGTTAAAGGCTTCTTTAAAATTAGAAACATTTTCCTGTGCTAGTTACTAGTGCAATAATGTGCCTTTTTCAAGTAACTTCCTTAGTGACACCTCTGAGATATTGGATATTTATTGCACCACATTAAAAACTTCAAAACTATTGTATCACAATCACTTTCTATAAACATCTACTCTCTCTTTTTCAGGTTTAGGTGACACAACTTAACTTCTCAAAACATGTCACATGCATCTGATAATTGTAACGCATGAATGGCATTTGTCTTTGCTCACTTTCAGTTTTTGTCTCAGCCTATGAAAGATTATCCAAAACAAACCTCAACCCCCCCCCCCCAATAAAAAAGCCATCCTACCTCCCATAACGACAAAGTGATGTACCCATTTATGTCATGAAATGGGCATGGAGACTGGTGCATTAGGAAGGGAAAGGATGTGAAATAATCTAGCAAGGGGCAGGGTATGAGGTGCTGCTTTTGCCTGATTTTTGCTTCATTTAAAGGTGGCAACCTTATGCAAGTCTTCAGATCACTTCTTGCATGAATGTATCTTTAGCAGTTGTTTTGATTTACTGCATATTGCAGTCTAGTACATTATAACAAATGCTGTAAATTGTGTATACTTTTAATCACACCCAACTGTTCGCAAAGCATTATGCACAAAATATTTGGTTGTTGACACAATTTGAAATTTAAGATTGTACATTATATTTTTATAAACAACACATGGCTTCTTATCATCTAATGATGTGAATTTGTGACTAGAATAAGTCAACAGTGTATCTTTATGTGCTTTTCAAGCCATATCTCTGAAAATACTCATTTAAGATGCAACATTCTGCACCAGTATCCACCTTAAATAATAGTCTCTCACTCAATGAATATGATAGCAGCAACACTGCTGCATTCCTGACCCTTCTGTAGAAGTAGTAAGCATTTCAGCTTCAGGCGTCTTTATATATCAGTAAAAACACATTATACAGTAGCTGTTGTGTGACCAAGAATACAGTGAAGTGCAGGTATTTAAATATTTTCCTATAGGCATTACTGTTTTTGTAAAGCTAAGTTTACATTTTTAAGAGAAAACCAATGTTGTCTGTCATACTGTTAGTGTAAAGGCTATGCGTGACAAGTTTACATAATTTCATATCATACCATAGTATACACAGTATGTTTTTATTTTTACACTTACACAGTGTCTGTAGCAGGTAGGGGACTTTGTAGCTCTGCTGAAAGCAGCAGGAAAATCAAACTGGAAAAGCAGTGATTACCAACAGCATTACACAACAGAAAAAAGTACCTTTTCATCAAAACTGCAGAGTGAGCTGGGGGTAACTGGGATGATAGCTTCAATGAAGAATTTGGCCATTAATTTCTTTGCTAGTATGTTAGCAATATCTTTTGGGTTTGAGTGGGATGTACCATTATGGAAAAGTTTGATAGTGTTGTGATGTATTTCTTAATTTTGTAATGTAACTGAAGAAAGACTTGTAGTTATCCTTTGCATTAGTTGCTAGCCTGAATTCATGGGATGATTTGCTTGTCTTTATGGTTGCCTTCAGTTTCTTATATTAACTTCATGACGAGGGGTTCTGACCTTGCATGGTGACTTGAGCTGCCTAATAAACAGCATTAAAACATGTACTTCCAGATTCCGTATTTAAACTCTTTAATCCAAGCGTATCTACAGACTATGTCCCTGAATCCTAGCACAGTACAGTCATGATGCGTCTGAGTAAGGGTGGACCCACCAGAGGCCCTGGAAACTACAGACTCATCAGCCTTATGACTCTTATCTATAAAGCCATGGAATGTATCATTAGTGACTATCATAAATCACAGCATCAAAATGTGATTAGGCTCAACCCACTGCAATTTGACTTTGTAAAGTATAGTGCCTGATAAATCTTATAAACCTTTTTGAAAAGGTCATGCAGGCAGTAGTGGATACAGTGCTCATGTTGCCTATCTTGATTTGGCAAAGGCATTTGACATAATACCACATAATGGAATTGTAAATAAGTTTATGGCATTAAAGAATATTTGTCACTTTTGGAAGCATTTTTGTTTTACAATTAATTTAATTTCCTGTCATACTCCATTTTAAACTTGGAAGTGATTTTGCAAAAAAATGAAGATTACAGTGTGCTGTTTGATTTTTTGTTTTTGGTTTCACTGTTTACCTAGGTTTTCTCTATAGCCATACACTAAAAAGGATGTCATTGCAGGTACTGGGCTATTCTTTACATACAACTAAAAAGCATTATAGGTAAAGAAAACAATGTACCTCTTTATTGGAGGAGCTTCTTACACACATTGTGGTTTTACTTCTATATCATTATTTGATCATTTTCAATGTGAGGTGTTCCACCTGCAAGAACTAGTTGAGAACTTATCTTTCCAGGAATTAAAATAAATAGGAGGGGTATACAGTAGCCTATACCTTAATTCAGACAGTAAGGCATAATGGGTTACATCTTTCATGATGTCATGGCAGACATTTTCAGCTCTGAGAAGAAATTAAGGGAGGGCTGTCCTTATCAAAAAAGAACACATTTTTACATAAAAATGTATACTTTGGCATTGTGTATGGTAAGAAGATTATAGTCAACTTCAAGGATTTGTTAGAGCAGTTTCAGAACATAACCAATACACTTTAAACATTGATCGTTCTCCTGCCCAGCTTTCATTCAGCAATGTTACAATTGCCCCTCCCTTACTTTCCTGCCCTCCTCATCGACCACAACACAAATGAGGCAATGTTATGCAAATTATGCCCAAACCAATACACTCCTTCTCTCACACATAGACACCCAACACAGACATGGAGGGAGGTCTCACACACACCACACACCCTCTCTCTCAAGCAATAGCTAGCATAACCTCAGGACACACAACACATACACACATACTTGACCCAAGTCTCAAAAACAAATAGCACCACCAGCATACCCTCACAAGACACACAAAAACAACTACCACCACAGACCAAGACACAACAACACATAGACCCACAAAGTCAGTGTGCAGAAAAATACATTGCTCTGATCATGAAGGTTTCAACATCTAGGTCAAGTAGTCATCATCCCCCTGTACTCATCACTCATCAGACCGATGATTGAGTACAATGCCCCATTGGCCATCCAACCCCCGAACTAAACACATGCTTCACCTCAAAAATCTAAATCCATCAGACCCACAACAGATTCCCAGAGGCCTATGCTGTGGAACAAAAATCCCGTACATGAGGCAGAGCACACCGCTGGGCTTATTCAAGAGAAATCTTGACCAATGGATGGGAGACCGCAGGATTAGTCAGTGTGTCACTGCTTGAGACAGCACAGCAAAATAATGGGCATAATATCCTTCAATCTAATGGGTATAAACTATGAACCTATGAACTTTATATGGTAAGTTCAATAGCAAATTATTTCAAGGACAAACACACTGTCATAGTTGGTGATGCCTCCTCAGTCAGAAGGAAGGTGACTAATGGTATCTCCCTGGAATCTGTGTTCAGTCCTCTCCTGTTTGACCTTTTTTCCCTGCCCTCAAAACTGATAAACTGATCTCTGGTTAACAAAACTTGCTGATGATTGCAAACTGAGTATAGTTGCCAAATCAACTCAAAATACGTATACCCTTCAAAACAAATTCACATAAGACAGTACCTCATGTTATAAAAAAGGGCTTAAACTAAAAACCAAGAACTTCAGTATCATCTCTTTTGTAAAACAGTGACTTGCTTCAATCTACTACACTGACAACACCCAACTATCAAGCAAGTCCAAGATTTGAGACCCGAGTTGACAGCTCCCTTTCCTTTGATCACAATGCGACAACTGTAGTAAGGAAATCCTTCTGTGTCTTACAAATATTTGCCAAAGTCATTTCTTCTAAAACCAAGGAAGTCATTGCTTATACTTTTCCCTGGTCATGCTCATTATAGAATATAATGCATTCCTTGACATGTATCTTACTTGACACACTGAAAAACTTGAAAAACTACAAAGGTTCCTAAAAAATGATCTAGGGCCTCAAAAATATTAACTATTAGGAGAGACTAGATTTTTGTCCATGTATTTAGCATCATGTAGGCTCCTGAAGTGGGATATAAGACTTGCTTACCATGCACTTAGGGATACTGCTATCCTTTATTCCTGATAAATAAAATAGTGCAGCCAATACTAGTGCAAGAAATCCCAGCCTACATCAGGAAATAAATAAAACTAGATGGAGAGATGGATTTATCATCCAGCACCTCCCTCTGTTCTGCTACCAACAGGTCAAGAAATACAGTTCCCTGTCATCCTTCAAATGTAGCTTGGAGAACTGGATGGGTACTCTTAAATTTATTGTGATACAGGCATTGCCCTCCTTGGAAAGGATGGTAGAGCTTGAGTTTGGTCATTGGCAAGGTGCAAATGGCCTCTGCTGAAATTGTATATCTTATGATCCTAACTGCAGCAATGAAAAGTTCTGAAGTAAATTAAAAATTGCATGTCTTTGACCAAACAATCATCTCTTTTATCAGCATTAGCTTCCTGCAGATCTTTCTCTGCCCTTGTTTCCTCCTTTTAGTTTTGAACATTTTACAAACATGATTAAATAATCCAAATAACTGAGGAAGGAAAGGAAGAGTATGCAAATGGTTAGAAAGTAAGAAGTAGGCAAGGAGCCATCATATGGGAGAGGTTAGTAAGTGCTTATGATAGGAAACTTAAGAAAGCATGTTAAATGGATATGAAATATAGAAACTGGAAGATATAATATAATAAGAACAGAAGCAGGATTTTCTGAAACTGAAACAAACTAAACAAAAAGAACAGTCGACAGTTACTAAAGAAGTGCAAATAATAAGAAATTTGAATTCATCACATTAGAGTGTGGGGCAGTGCATAGTAGAAGCCAAAGCACACTTACAGATTACAGCCTTTTATGCCATCAATATACCCGATGTGGATACGGCAGAAGGGAACCAGAGTAATGAGCATTTGTTTCTCACAAAAACAACACCCAGCATTGGTACATTGGATTTTCATTCAAATAATTTCATAATGTAAGCATAGTTGCACCCATACATTATGACAAAGAAAGTGACTATATTACATTTAATCCATAAAAATATTTTGTGCTTAATGACCCTTAATCTTTATGTAGTCAGAAAATGTTACCTCTAGCATTTCTGTTGCTTTACAGACTTAAATTGCTATGTGTCTGCATTTGCCTGTGGCGAGTAATCCAGAACATGCTTTAGAAAAATGTTTTCATGCCCACACTCATTGAAATGTGATTCTTAAAGGGAAAATTATTATATATTGATTGTTTGATATATCTGAATGTCTCAGATATGAAAAGCAACATATTCCAAAAAAAAAACACATTATTAATTTTGGTTAATCACAAAAAGACACCACTTAAAATTCAGTCTGTCATTCAGTGCAGTGACATACATCTAGTGTTTCAACTGTTGTAGCTTCAGCTTTGAAAGAAAAATACTACAGCACTTCTTGCAAAACAGTATTCTTTGTCAGAATCAAACAAAAGCTGTCAGTCATAAGCATGATACTGTAGTTACTGCCTTAAGTGAGAGGCCAGTCATCCGTGGATAAAGATAATGGACAGACGTAGGACTCTACTGTGCCTGAGAGAATGCAGAGTTAACATTTAGTGGCTTGTCTGACAACATCATGACCATCCTGCCATAGGAACACTTACGCGAAGGAAGCAGATGCTTATGAAATACCTATGCTTGGCAGAAGAATTGGTAAACAACTTTTATCAGATGAGCAACGGAGACATTAGTCTTTCTGCATTAAGAAGTTAAAGCAATACACTTTCTACGTGGCTTACAAAATCCATCACCTTCTGTCTTTATTGCTGTAGTCCCATCACGATTCACTGCTTTTGTGAGGTATCATTGGCTCATGCAAGACCAGTATGGTTCAGTCTGAGCTCACTGAGCTGTTGCATGTGACCATGAAATGGTTAATTATCTACTATACGTGGCCTGGGTCATGGCTGACAATGGTCATATGACCAGCCCACATAACCAGTTAACAAATGTGGAAAAAAATGTACCACTTACAGGTCTCAATTGGGCTTTTATAGTTGGTGCAATATTTTGGAGTAACTGTTTGGATTTAATTTAATACTTTATCTCAAAGACAATTAAAAAAAAACAGAAAAGTTATTTTTAACTAATTGTCCAAGACTGCAATGACAAGCTGAGAAATAAACCTAACACCACATCCATGGGGAAACTATGAATCAGTATTTTTCTATATTAATGTTATTTGTATCCACTTAAAGTTGCAGTCAATGCACTTTGCTGTCAAATATAAGTGGCGCTGTCTGAGGTTATGATTCAGCACAAGACTAGTGCTTAGCAGTGCTGAGAAGTGCTTAAAACCTCTTTAAGCAAGTTTTTTTTTGTGTCAGAAAAGTTCTTAACAGGGTTGTCTATCTCTCCTGGCTTCAGAGCATAATTACTGCACTCTGTGTTTTGTAATATGTTTATGATCAGAGACCATAATTATTTATTATTGAAAAGTTCTGATGTAAGAACCTTCATATAACACATCTTTTATACTGAGGTTCTCATAAATGCCTCACAAGAAATAAGACTGAGGTGCAATTGTGTATCCACTGAAAGGCAGACAACACAGAAAACCTTTCTTTTACTGTTTCTTTTCCAATAGTATGAAGTTTGCAAGGCACATGACAATATTTTGAGGAAGAAACAAGGTTTATATGCATTTCACATATAAACAGAGCATGTCACTTGATGGAGCTGCAAATCATTTGATCTTCCTCTACAGACAGGAAGGAAAAACTTCTTAACCAACTCACTCCTGCAAAACTGTTTGCATAAAGAAATCAGCAAGTTGCAGGTAAACTTTCAGTTACACTATGAAAGAAGCATGCTTTTAGTAAATCCATAACTATAAATAATGCTTCTTTCAAATGTGGTATCTCTCCCTCCTGAGGCTATCATTAAACTTGATCTGGTGTGGTGTCGCACGTTTCAAAACACAAAGAGAAATAAGCTAACTGGTGCCTACAACTTAACTGGAAGTTCCATGAATTATATCAGTCATAACTTTATTTTATTATATGTTTGAGGCACTTACTTTAAGAAATGTACATTTGAGCTTCAGTCTTGAGTGAATTTCTTGAAAATCATTTCTTCAACACACAGCAAACATCAAGCCAGTCATAATATTTTATGTTTTAACATGCCATGCACTCCTTTACAGAGTTGTCCAGCTGGCCTATTGCAACTTCGCTAGCTTTTATGCCCAAGGAGAATTCTGACTTAAGTTTGTACATTTCTGATTTGACTGAAAAAGTCAAAGCACCTGTGTTTATCATAAATCTTACTGAGGAATGAGTACAATGTCAGAGTGAAATATGAATATTTACTTACTATGTAAAATGTTAAATAGATAATTATAAATAAATAAGTAAATGCAGACAGAAGAATAAAATATATATATATAAAAAAGGTATGTGTGCATAAGTTAACAGCTTTACACATAACTTACAGCATTAGGCAGGTTACAGCTAGGAAAGTAAGGATGACTAGGTACAAAAGTGTAACTGGTTAGCAAAGAAAGCAGCTGTGTGTGAAGTGATCTCCTCTTGTTATGCTGTTAGCTACAAAATGAAACACACTTTGCATCTGTGATGGGTATAGCTAGAAGAACTAAATACCAGAGTGCAGACCACTGGTCTTTATGTGTTTGTATATGGAGGGAGGAGGACAATGTGGCTACATGGGAGGGTCCTGATATACATGTCTAAGAGCTATAGGAAGGATTCAGAAACTTGTTTCCAGCAGCTTGGAACTGAGGTGGACTGAGCTGGCTGGAGACAGAATACTCAGAGTAGCCATTATGAATGAAAGTTAGGCAGGGCAACACAGTGGCACAGCAGGTAGCATTGCTGCCTCACAGTAAGAGGTTCTCTGGTTTTGTTCTTGGCTGGGGTGCTATTTGTGCATTATCTACATGCTGTCCCTGTGCTCATATGGTTTTTCTCCATGTGCACCTTTCTGCTCCCACATTCAGAAAACAAGTATTAGGTGTACTGAGAACACTAAATTGTTCATAGGTGTTACTACATGTGTCTGTAATGTGGGAGAAAGACTTGGCAACCTACTTCTAATTCTCCCCTTTATAGCAGTGGCTGTCTGTGGGGTCACTCTAGTAATCATCTGCTCCTCAGATAGTGAGTTCTATATTATATAGTAAGCTGCACAGTGGTTTTGAACAGGACAAGCATAGTTCCTTATGTTTTTTAGCACCCTAAAATTGTAGTGATTTCAAAGGAGATGGTGAAAATAGTGTAACTTGGTATACAGATGTGAGAGAGATACTTCAGCCAAAACAAAATTAAATTTGTCCACTTTTTTCCTTTCTGTCCTCCTTTCTGACTGAGATACACCATATCAATAATACCAACCATAACTTTAGGGTGTTCTATCTATGTAAATAGGCTAGCAAACATTATTTTTGTCCAGTTTCCAAATATATAATAACTGTCTGAGTAAATTGTCAGTACAGTTATCTATTATGGTTCTAAAGCAGTGTCGTTTCTTGAGAAAAAGGACCGGGAAAGAGTTGCTTGCATGATGGCTTAGCAGATAGACCCAGAGCCATACATACTCACATTCTTCCTGGTAGTACCTCTGTAACAACTGAAACAACAAAGAAAGGACACTGATTATCACAGGTCTAACTACGTTTATTTAATGAGTGTTTTCACTGTAATGTTATCTTCAGCAAATAGCATTGCATATAGATTAGGTAGTAAGTAATAGAAAAACAGAGCAGCTAAACTGATAAATAAATGCGGTACTCATACAGGAATAGAAGGTTAGAAAAGTTAGGATAATGTGGATTGATCCCAGTTTCCTCACAGAATAGAGCAATAATGCATCATAGCTCCATTCTAAAATTTATTGAAAACTGAGAGGAGAACAGGTAATATGACTGCAACAGTACAGCCTTTAAATCTGCAATGCTGACACCAATTAATATATAATGTCAGGGATTATGGTCTTATGATCCACACTACTGACAACCAAATAATGTGTGAGGAGGTTTAAGGCACTCCTGCTTTCAGTTATGTCCAATACCTAATCCCAGGATCGAAACCATATTCATCTCAGCTCAGTGCCTAACAATGCTATGTTACCCACAATAAGTTAAACATGACTAAGATAATAGCATGCTAATGCTTATTCACACAGGTATGCACACATGCATGAGTATATGCGCACACACACACACACACACACACACACACACACACACACACACACGCACACACACACACACACACACACACACACACACACACACACACACACACACACACACACACACACACACAGTGATATAAACACCTTTTTCCCAGAAAGGTATAATAAGACCTTTCTAGTGCCAGTGCATTTTTTTCTTTATGATAACTCACTGCCACTAGGTAGACTAGTCTACCAACCAAAATATAATTACTATTATGCCTATAGGTCCACTTGACTGAACTTCTGCTGCATTCTAGGCAGTTAGTAACTCATCTTTCTATAGAACAACATGTGGGATTGCTTTTGATTAGCAGTCTTTAACCAGTTATGCCACTAGCAATTTGGCATCTTCAGAGCTCATTTGCCTATATCCTAGCTATAACTTCTGTGCAATGTTCACTGTTTTAGGGTGTTCACTGCTACATACTTACCCTGGGTGGCTAAAAGTATACTCACATTTGGTAACAAAACTGTTTTGTAGGCTATTTAAATCCATTTACAATACATATATAGTTCAGACCAATTAATATGATATGGCGTTTAAATTTATACCACTGAAACTAACTGATCTGTGATGGTTGGGGACTACAGTCTCATGATCATGATCCTCATTACTGACCACTAAATAACATGCAAGAACATTGATCTTAAGATTATATGAAGATTATATGACAAATGCAGTTGACTTCCTTGTTTATAACCAATAGTTGCTGCATTCAGTTAAACTTTACCCTGAACAACTGCAGAGCAGAGTTGTAATCACTGCATTCCTGGAGTTTCCTCCACCTTTCTCTCTGTAAACTGTTTTCTAGTACTGTCTTACCCAAAGTGACTTTCACTTGACCAAGATAATTTTTAATTTTCCTATCACACAAAGGCACACACACACACACACAAACACACACACACACACACACACACACACACACACACACACACACACACACACACACACACACACGCTAATTATGGCACACACACACACTTTACACACACACACACACCAATTTTCACACCATTAACATAATTACTGTTCGCTTTTAAAATAATCTAGACATAGTATAATTATATGATACTTATACTTGAAACTGATACCCTTTGTAAGGTGGAAACCAGCAGTGAATAATTTACAAAGTTCACAGATAACCCTTACATATTAACAGATAAATCATCAACCACAATATGCTGAAACTCAGTAATAAACATCTTGACTTGAAAATAAAATACAATTAATCAATGCAATTTGTAAGAATAACTATACAGCAAAATAAGTACTTGCTCTGAGAAAAATCAAAGATCTAAACTGAAATATGTCATTTAGAAAAAATCATTTGATTCTGATGAAGTCTATAGTTATAATCAGACAAAAGCACTTAATTGCTGTGTAACAAAAATATGAGCTTGGAGACATCTGTCGGTGCCATTTTCATCATCCACTTCCCTACATTTTTGGAGTGTTATCTGTGGTCCTCGGTATTCCTGTGTTGACACTACTATACAGGTAGCTATAGTGGGTCCTAACATGACAGCATGAATAAAAGACAGGCTGGGAAATAGAACTGAGAGTGTCCCAGTAAGTAGAGTCTCTTTAAATAACACGATGAGGAAAAGTAGTTATCACTGTGTTCATTACTGAAGCCAGTCCTCATCAATCTGTTTTTCTGTATTATTTTTTTAATCAGGATGATACACAGAAAGGCATAATTAAGAGAGACTTGTCAACACTGACAGTATTGTCTAAGATACAGTAGCTTAAGTTCAATGCAAACATAGAAAATAATGAATCTGAAAAATAGAAGCAGAAAGCCAACAGCCATCAACGCTTGAGATAAAGATGTGGTAGCTACAGAAGAGGAAAGGAATCCATGCCAGTGATGTAAAACTAAGCAAACAATGGAAGATACGCAGAAGGAATACATGAGGAATCCTCTGATGAAAGGAACAGGTATCAGTAGGAGAAAACATGAAGTTATTAGGAGGGATCTGCTACTTCTCCTAACTGCAGGTCTTACTGAGTCACACAACATTGAAAAATGAATACTGAAAGCTGGCTAGTCTGAAAGCCACAGTACTTTTATCAAAAACTGCTGAAAGCAAGAAGCAGAGTTGCTATAAATGAAATGTCAAATTCTACAATACTGTATTGGGCTTCAAATTAAAAGCAATATTTATATTCTAAATCTGAGATTATAATACCTCTAGGGAGAGGACTAATTTCAGTTGCACTGCTAAAATACATTCCTATTTATCAATGGCAATAAAACCTCAGAGTCAGAATACAAATACAGAAGATGTGTTGGGATTCAGCCCTCATAAAGAGGCTACAGGTGGGACTTGCTGCCTATAGAAACATTACTTATTATGTTTTCATTTCTTTGCCATATATTACTTTGTGATATACCTCATTACTGTACATTTCAGGAGTATACTATTTTTAGTATGCTCATTTCACTACTCTGCATTTTAGCAGATCTACAATTAAACAAGACAAACATATCGAGTTAACTATTTATTTAGACAGTAAGACTTGCTGGAGAATGTAAATGCACACTTATGAGCATCTCTATATCATAACAGCATAGAAAGAATCGAGATATTTCAGATTAAAGGAGCAAATAAGTGTTCTGGTGTACCGTAAGTCATATAAATTTCATGGAAATCTATAAAGAACACATAGTAACTACCACCTTCCAAAAACTGTATATAATGTTAAAAGTCATAACTGTCAACCACTTAGAGTAAGAAATCTGGACAAAGCCATAAATAATGGGGGGGGGGGGGTCAAAGGGCCAAAAATAGGGACACTTTTCAAATATTGCTCTTACAAACTTGGAAAGTCGTTACAATAACAGGTTTTGCATTAGCATGGGTTTAGTGAAGGGTATGAAGTCTGAAACTCACATCTCTCATTATTTTCTGACTTCAACCATCAATGATTTGCCAATAATTTGCCAAAAAACACAATTTTATGAGAAACAGGCCAAAGAATGTGAGGCAAAAATCTGGACATTCTGCAAAAAATCTGTACAGTTGAGAGGTACGTTAAAAGTACAAGGGCCACTGTGCTTTTGTTTACTCCTCTTTTAGTGGTTACATTTTATTACTGCCAGATCACAAGTACCCACATTATAGCAAGTTCTGCATGGTCCAAGGTTCTGTGAGGTAAAGACTAGAACAAGTATTTCATAACTTGTAAGTAACTTACCTTTCTCAGAGAAAGAACAACCTTAGAGTAATTATAACAATGTAAAAGAAAGTAAATGAGGGAACAGGAGGTGTAGGGTGGCTTGCATTCTGCAAAAAATGTTCTATTTTAATTGTCAAATTAAAACATAAAATAGCATGCTTGTGCACATGCATTATGAGCATATGTGTAACTGACCTGTTTTTTACAAGCTCATGAGATTAAGCTGATAATCTATGAGGTTTGGTATTTTAATCAGAGACTTTGGACCCATGACAATCACACACGTGTGTATATACATACACAGACACAGTCACACACAAATACACATACACGCACACACACACACACACACACACACACACACACACACACACACACACACACACACACACACACACACACACACACACACACACACACACACACACACACACACACACACACACACACACACACACACACACACGCAAACTATCAGACTAGTTCAACAAAGTAGTTGTCTTTGTCTGATACTGAATTTCATATACTGCCTATAAGCTTTCAATATTTAATAAATTTTGCTTATTTTCAGTGCATACCTTTTACTAGACTTAGCGAATTTTGCATATTTTGCATTGCATTTGAAACTCTTGTTTAATTTTTATTTATCTAAATATTTGTTTTGTTTCACAATCGCTTTTTAGAAGTTTCATTTATATATGATTATAATGGTCATATTTTCAGGTGAGGACTGCATTGGTGGCTCATACTGTGCATAAGCATTTCTGTCACACAATGCAGATGTCATGTAAGCAGACAGGAGGGTAAACTAAGAAATTAGCTTGTTTTGTTTTCATGACAAATAATGTTGTATTCAACTCTTATCATATCATATATCTCACTGTTTACTAATCTGTCATCCACACCAGACCACTGTTAAATTATCCCACTAAACTCAGATCCATGCAGAGTGGACTGAGACTGAATAAAAATAATCTTAGCTATTTGTTTGTGTCTGTGGAGGATTAGACGCTGTTAAAAAATAGAAGGAGTACAAGTTTTACTATTTATGTTTACGCTGTGATGGAGTACTCCTGGTTCCTTCCGATTACAGATCATTGCGTGATTTGTAGGTTACAGTGAATCCACTTTAAAAATAAATAAATTGCACAGTGGGCTACAATGTGCTTTGTTTTTCTAAATACAGATCTTCCTTACAAGATGAAGTTTGAATGCAACATCTTCCAGGGTTATCTCATCATATCACATCACACAAAGGGAGATCTATGCCACTGGAACAAAGCAAACACCACAATCTGTAGTGACAAGTACATGCTGAGTGTGGATTACAATATCAGTCATGTTGTCTTTACAATTACTCAAGCATCAGCAGAAGACAATGGCATTTACACATGTGAATTTGAAGGCTTTCGTAAAGATGTGAAAGTATATAACCACAACAGCAGTAAGTACTGTTTGAAATTATTTTAGCATATAATACACTTTATAATGTCTGCTCATTTAGCACAGAGGATTAAGGCTATGTGTTGCTAATGAGCTTTATGCTGTTGTCCTGATTTTGGTTCTCTATTTCTCCATTTGCCTACTGTGTGACTGAGCAAGTCACTTTACACCATACTACTGGGTCACCTCTAAAAAGAAGTGCTTACACCTTGTGGGTTTGCCTAGTTAACAAATATATAAAATAAATAAAAAGTAATACATTAAACACCCCCATATAAATAATTAAAAGTGATATTCAGAGACTGTTCAATGTATTTCAGATTGCACCAATAATTGACGAACATATTTTTATATACTGCACAATTTAAATACAGATGTCAGACTGTTTGTTTAAAAAATGCCTGCATTCTAACTGCTTATCTTGCATTTTTTTAATTTATGAAATGTACGTGTGTATATGTGTTTATATATGTTTATCTGTGAGAGAGGGGGAGAGATAAAATCACAGTTCAGATAATGAACATTAGCAAAAAGATGTGATACATAATGCTTTCCCCAGAACTTTGTCTCATACCCTATAGATACAGTTTGATGAATGTGCTTTGAACAAGTATATCTTTTTCATTTTCCCCAGGCCACACCACAGAATATTTGTTATATTTAATGAAGACAAGTTAACAAGAGCAGTTAAAAAAATAAACGGAAGAAAGGAGAAAGAATAACTAAATCCTTAAGTCCATCCTTCCATCTTGCTGCATATTTTTCTGTCTCAAAAGCATTTTTCCTATGAACCTACTACAAATGCTTGTGTTCCAAGTGCTTGAAAACCACTGTGTCATAACCAGAGTTTCGAGCTTCCTGTAGGTCATGCAGGCTGCTGCTCATGCTTAAACCCGAGTATGAGGTTGTGCAAGCAGCTGCTGTACTGTACCCAAACAAATTATTCAGCTTCAAGTCAAGGATGTGCAGCAGCCATGGGGCGGGAGCGGGATCCTAGGGTTAGGGAATGGGAAGGGAGATTTGGGTTTAGGGAGCAGGACAAGAGTTTTAGGGTAAGGGAAAGCTCAGGGAATTTAGTTTTGAGGGTGTTTGAGTTTCAAGTGTAGGTGAGCAAATATGGACATTAGGATTAAAGAGGGGGTGTGGAGTTTTAGTTTAATGGAGAAAGTAATCAGGTTGGGAATTTTAGGATTAGAGTTAAGGTTCTAGTAGGGCTACATAGTTTTATAGGACTGGGTGTTGGGAGGGCTATCTTGAAACAAGAGATTGAGTTAATGGGAGTTTGACTACTTACTTTTTCAATTAAGTGGCAGTGACAACTTTGAAATCTTGGATATAAGTATTCAGCAATCTGCGGATTCAGAGTGTATAGAAGGAAAGAATGAAAGTTAGAAGTTCACAACAAGTAAAGGTGAAAAATAAACTGATAAATGTCTGCAAAGCAAAGAGCAATACATGCATACATACATACATACATACATAAAAGACACATGCTTTGTATGCAACATACACATTACAGGGAATAATAATGTTTTTCTATGAGAAAATCTGCAGTCTACAGTAAAAGGCATCATTTTTCAAAAAGGGAAGGTAGAAAAAAGAGGCAAGGGGCAGGTGAAAAGGAAGAATTCAAAATTGAACATGGAAAGACTGAAGACCATTACTGTAAGAAAAAAGAGGAGAAAGACAATTGTTGACAACATGGCTCGAGCTGTGGATGTACAAAGGCAGCTAGATGAGAACTGTATGCTTGCAAATGTAATAAGCAATGAAGACAGTGGGATTATTAAGACTAATGCTGATGAGGATTATTCATCTGTAACAAATGATTGGGCAGATATTACTGAATTAGAAGTTAAAGATTCTTCAGATCTAATCAGAAAAGATATTCTTATAAATGGAGATTCAATTATTTGAGGAACTGATACGTCCATTTGCAGATAAGATAATGAACACAAAACAGTGTTATTCTTGACAGGAGCAAAAATGGAGGATGTGAGAAAGGCCTTAGACTGCCTTCATGTAAAGAAGTTTGGAACTGTTTTTATTCATGTCAGTACAAGTCATCTTGTCTGCAAGGACTCTCTGTTAATAGGGAATTTACAGCCTTCTCAGAATAGCTTGTACAGGTGTTAAGACATATTTTTCACAAATCACACTTAGGAGAGTTATGTGACTGAATTAAAAGATTTTTGGGTAAATACCTGCACTGAAAAAAATGTCTGATTTATAAAAATGGAAATATGTAGAGTATCCAAGCCTAATTTTGGGCACACATGTTCAGACAGGATGGTGTGCACTTGTCAAGCTCAAGGAAAATAATTTTTGCAGCACATATTTTGCAATATTTGACAAACACTAGGCAGGATTTTTGCCAGGTTGAAAATTTAACAATTCACAGATAACAACAATTGATGCATCTCTGCTGGTGGTTAATGCTAGGAGCATTAATAATGATTTTTTTTATTGGAAAATTTGCTAAATTTCCACAAGACTGATGTTGTTATTGTGTTTGAAACATGGTTAAAGAACAATGACTAGAAACCAGTTCTGTCAGGGTATAAACGTTTTGACAGTAACAGACATTCTAACGAAATATCAGGTGGCGGTGTTATGACAGGGATAAAATATAGTTATGACAGCTGTGATTATTGCATGTTCAATGATAACACCAATACTATAGATTGTGTAATTGTGACAATAAAACAATTGTTGGGTATACAGACCACCAAAGTCAAGTGCAGATGACCTAGAGGAATTCATACATTTCTTACATGAAGCACAAGAGGGAAGAATAATATTAGCTGGGGACTTAAATTTACCAGAAACAGACTGGAATAATATTGATTGAACAGCATTAGTAAGGAAATCATTCACAGTGAATGTTCAGGAATAATAACTGATTCAGACTGTAAAAAACCTACCAGGGAACAGAACATACTAGACATTATTTGTTTTCCTGAAGAAATTACTGTTACTTCATATCAAGTTTTACCACTGTTGCTGTGCAGTGGTCATGTGGCTATAAAGGGTAATTTGTTGCTAGATAATTCTTCCAAACTGAAATCTAAACCAATGCACAGATTAGTTACAGATTATATGGAAGCAAAACACTCACAATGTAAAACTAATTAGAGTGATGCATTCAGTGAAAAAAACTGCAAAGGAATGTTGAAAGTTTTAAAAGAGAAATTGTTTGAATGAAAAAAATACAAAAAAAATGTTTAACATCAAGATCTAGACGCACAATGCCGGGAGAGTATATTTCCATAAGATTCTTGATTAAGATGAGAGGCAAAAATTATTACAAATGGAAAAGAGTTTGCACTACAACTTTGAAAACTGAAATAAACAAACTGGACAAACAAACTAAGCGAAGTGTGAGACAGGATCAAGAACAAATTTGAAGAAAATGTATATAGCGATTTTGAGCATAATAAGAAACCATTTTATAGATATATAAGATGTGGAAGGAGTAAAGACATACAAACTGAGAAATTGTGTATAGATTCTAAAATGTATTCTTAGACACAACAGATTATAGACATATCTACAAAATGTTATGCAAAACAGTTTGGCTCCATAAAAGGGGTGATAAATTGGGGTTAATTTTATGTTATCAAAAGATAATGTAATTGAATGCTCAAAACATCAAAACGGCTGCATATCGAAGCTTTTATTGTGGGGGGCTGTGCCCCCACACCCCCCACTAAATATATATTCTAAATCCAAGATTGCACTACAGTGAGGAAAGGGCAAATATCCCAATCTTCCCTGTACTGTGATCTCACAATGCGATCTTCAAAATGCGGCTGTTTCAAAGTTCTGAGCGCTCGGTTATGTTATCGAAAGGAACCCAATAAATTGTCCTAGTAACATCCAGGTAACCTCAGATACTGAAATCAAATTAGATAAGAACTATGAAAACTGGATCCAAATAAAACACAGGTAGGAGACAAACGTAGTAATAATGACCTGAGAACACCTCACCAAGAACTCACAGTACCATTATATCTATTATTTACTAGGTCAGAAAATATGGGGAGATTCCTCTAGAGACATGCACTTATTAAACCTGCCTTTAAGGGAAAGGGGAGTAGGACAAACCTAAATTCATACAGACCCTTAAGAATACTGTCATTTAGTGGAAAAATAATGGAGAAGGTAATATTAGATAAGTTATTGTCAGAAATGGAAAGGCTGGGTCTTGAAACCATATATCAGCATGCATATGTTGAAAACAGATCTTTTACCACTTGTAACATGGTGTTTCATGACAAGATAATAACAGCTATGAATAAAAATCTGTGATGTAATTTATACTGATTTAACTTCAGCATTTGTTAGGGTCATACACAAAACACTGATCAATAAATTAGAACAACTAGGTATGGATGTACACTTGATATGATGGATGGCTGCATGGCTTACAAATAGGACATGGCAAGTATCATACAGCAATTGTACAGGTGAAAGTCTTTGTTACAATCAAGGATCTGTCCTAGGGCCATACTTGTTTAGATTGTATCTTTCAGATCTATATTTTCCATCTGAAATGTTCTACAGTCTGTATGCAGATGACTTGAAATTGGATAAACTGATTACATATGTTACAGATAGGACATGTCTACATATGAACTTGACTAAATTAATCATTTGGGCAAAGGAAATAATATCCTGATAAATACATCCAAAACTAAGCACATGGCATTTGGGAGGCATAAATTGAAAGGTGAATATTTAATACAGCATGTAGTGATTGAAACTGCAGATTCGTTTAATACCTGGGTATATGAGTAGATTCAGCTTTGAGTTTTTCTAATCATATCAACCAATTTTTTAATAATAGTTATAGAACTATAGGTTGTATAAAAAGATTTAAAAAGTCTAGGAAAACAGAAATGATGACATCTTTGTTTGTTTGTTACATTAGACCCAAACTTGAGTATGGAATAACAATATGGAAACCTTATAAGAAAAGAAGCACTAGTGAGTTGGAAACAGTACATCAGAAATATACCAAAGACATCAATCGATGTAAAATTTTAAGTTAGTATGAAAGACTACAATATCTGAACTTGTACATTGCCTCTTATAGATATTTAAGAGGAAACCTTATTCAGGTATACAGGACATTTAGAGACAACAACCTCTGGGAAAGTTTGGGGTTATCAACAAGTACTAGAGAATCATCAGACAACCTATGAAGAAGATACTATAGGAATGAGAAGTGTACTAATTGGTTCTCTGAAAGAACAGCTGATGCATGGAGCAGACTACCAAATTACATTAAAGCAAACACTAGTTTAGATATTTTTAAGAATAGCCAATTATTATGGGAATAACTGTTTTGGTGTATTGTCAGGCTAGAAGGGCATTAATGCCTGTGCTTGAAATATTTGTATATATTTTTATTTTATTTATTTTATTTGCAGTTGGTTTACCAGGATAGTCCATTGGGTCACAAAGAACCCGTTTTCAATGGAGTCCTGGGGAGAAAAGCTCCAAGCAGAAAATTACAGTGAAATATCTTGTTACAAATTATTAAAGTTATAGTTACAAAAGCCTAGTAAAAACAATTACAAATACAACAGAATAGTGATTAATATACAATCAAAAGAGAGAATAAAATTTACAATATGATAACAGAGGTGACTTTACATATATGGTATGTTACACTAAGAGGTGCATGTTATGCAATCGGTATCAAGGCTTAAACAAGTGAGATCAGGATGTATGAGATAGGAGGAGAAAAGAAGAGAGGAGAGGAGATTATATGTGGTGATAGCAAGAGCATTCCCACTGGGAAAATAAATGTGAGTGGAGAGATTTTTTGAAAGAATGGATGTTTGAGGTGGTGCGGATGGGTGGTGGTAGGGAGTTCCAGAGACGAGCTAGACTATAGGATAGGAGATTTTTTCCTGGGGGACAAGATGGTTTATACAGTTCTATTAGGTTCTGGTTGTTAGATCTAAGTAGTCTATCAGGGAGGTGCATTTTGAAGGTAGAGGAAAGGGAGGGACAGAGGGAAGGGTAGAAAATTAGCTTGTGGGTAACAGTAAGTTGAGTATAGGTAAGATGATTGGTGAGTTCCAACCATTTTAGTTTGTGGAGAGATGAGCAATGGTGTGAAGTGGACTTATGGCCAGTAGCAAACTTGGCAATTTTGTTATAGCTAGAGGAGAGTTGTGATTTGAGTGAAGATTGTAGGTTAGTTAGGAGTGGGGCACCATAGAGGAGGGAGGGGATGAGAAATGTGGTGGAGAGGGTGATTTTAGTGGAGGGTATTAAATAGCGATTTTGTCGGTAGAGCATACCTAGTTTTTTATGGGGTTTTTTGATATTAAGTTGAAGATGGGAGCAGAATTTGAGCTGACTATCAATTTGGACACCTAATAATTTGGCCTCTGAAATGAGATTGATGGGTGTATTACTATGACTAGTGATAGGGAATGTACTTATATTATAAGAGGTGGCTTTGGATGGGGTGAATAGCATTAGTTTGGTTTTAGATGCATTTAGTGAGAGGTGATTTTTTTTCATCCATAGTTCGGTGGTTAAGAATGCATCTTGTGTGAGCGTTAGAAGGGTAGGTATAGAGGTAGCAGAACAGATAAGAGTTGACTCATTGGCATATTGGATGATATTAGTGAAGGGGATGGAGTTACGGAAGTCATTTATGAATATATTGAAAAGAAGGGGGCCTAGTATGGATCCTTGAGGGACTCCAGGTGGGGTATTACGGAATGGGGAGGTGGCTTTTTTCCATTTTACAGGTTGGCATCTATTAGATAAGTAGCTAGTGAACCAATTCAGAGAGGAAGGTGACAGGTTAAGCTTAGAGAGTTTAGTTAAGAGTAGATTGTGGGAGATAGTGTCGAAGGCCTTGGAGAGGTCTAGCAAAAGGGTTGAGACAATGTGGCCTGAGTCTCGTGCTTTATTCACAGTTTCCAGGAAGGAGAGAAGGGCAGCCATAGTGCTGTGACCAGGTCTAAAGCCATGTTGTGTCGGAGTAAGTAGATTATTATCTATGAAATATGGTAAGAGTTGTAGGTGGATACACTTTTCCAGGAGTTTAGAGATGGGGATAGGATGGCGATGGGAAGGAAGTTAGTTATGTTATTATTGTTGCCACCTTTGTGCAAAGGTACGACATAAGCCTTTTTCCAGATTTGGGGTACTTTCTTGAATGGAGCAGTTGATTAGAATACTGATGGGGTAGGCAATGGCTTCTGCAGCTATAGCAAGATGGTATGAAGGAATGTTATCGGGGTCATGAGAGCATGGTTTCAGTTTCAGGAGGAGTTTTTTTATGGTGGATGTGGGTACAGGTTTGAGTGAGAATGGTGGAAACTGAGAGGAGGGGGTATTGAGGGGTGGTGATGGAAGGGAAATAGGAGGGGAAGCAGAGATGAGGGGTACAGGAGATATCGGATTGAAAGAGGATGATGGGGATAGTGTGGAGGGTGTGGTGATGTTAGAGGATGAGAATGATGAGGTTAGTTTGGATAATGAATCAATGAAAAAATTATTGAACTGAGTAGCCAGATCTATGTCTGGAGCTTCAGGGTCTGGGCTAGGGTTGTCTGATTTGCTGGGGTTAAGGAGAGTGGAGATGCCTTTCCAAAACTTTTGGGGGTTTGTTTTGTTATTGTTTTGGAGTATAGAAAAATAGTTCTGTCGATCTATGATGATTAATTTTTTTTACTTTGCTCCTAAGCATTTTGAATTCATTATGAGTGAGGGGAGTCCTGAGTTTTTGGTAATATGCCCAAGCTTTTTCTCTGAGGTGCATGGTTGCTAGTGTGTTTTTTGTTAGCCAAGGAGCAGTTTTGTTTTTTATTTTTTTTGTCCTTAAAGGAACATGGTGGTCTAGGAGGTTCAGGAAGGTTGTGTTGAAGTGGATGACTGCTTGTTCCAGTGGTAAAGTTTTTAAAGTATTCCAGTTTATTGCTTTTAGGGAGTTGGAGAAGGTAATGGGATTGAAAGTTTTTTGGTGGCGTATAGTAATATAAGTGTGTGCAAGATGTAATGGAGAGGGCAAACGACGTATGAATGTGGGTAAGTGATCACTAAGGGAGTCGGGAAAGGTGCCACTGTCTGAGAAATAATGAGGGTGGGAGACTAGAATCCAGTCAAGGATACTACCATTATGGACTTGTTTTGAGGGCCTGGTTATGGAGTTGATCAGTTGTGAGAATATATAGAGGTTAATGTTAAGTGGGTTTGTGGGAGACTGTATAGAGGACCAGTTGATATTAGTGTCCCCCAGAATTATTGTTTCCATGTTAATGTTAACAGAAAGCCAGGAGAGGATGTCCTCAAGTGTAGAAGTATTGTCACCAGGAGGGATGTAAAGGGAGACTATACATATGTGTTTATGATGGTTAACTTGAAGTAGGGCTAAAAGTAATTCAGCTTTATTAAACTGGGGTGTGGGTTTGTTATAAGGAGTAACTGATAAGGAGGATAAGTATAGGAGGGCTACTCTGCCTCCTTTTTTGTGGGTTCTATCTTTTCTAATGATTGAGTAGTTTGGTGGTATTATTTCAGTATCTTTTATATGGGGTTTCAACCAAGTTTCAGAGATAGACAGGATATCTGGTTTATTGTGTGCAAGCCAGGCATGGAGATTAGGGACTTTGTTAGCTATGCTTTGGGCATTTAAGGAGGTGAATAGTAAGGATTTATCTGTTGAGGGAGATGTGGAGGGTCCTGGGTTGGGGTGTATGTCTCCAGAAAGTAGTAAGGTGGCTAGATGTAGGAGTAGGTTAGAAAGGTAGTTAGATTGCTTGGAGTCAGGGGTGAGTTTTATTAGATATGTGAGGGTATTGTTGGGTGCAGAGGGGATAGGATACTTATAAGGGGTTATAAGTTTGTAGGGGAAGAGAAGGTGGTGTTGTAAAGGGTACAGGTAAGGGGATATTGGGATGTGTGGGTGTGAAAGGGATTGGCTAAGATGATAAGTTATGTGTAAGGGTGGGGAGTGGTTAATGTTTGTAGGTTGGGTGAGGTAGTGAAAGCAGGTTATACTGAGAAGTAGTAGTAATTGGAAAGAGTAGAATTGTGGTTTTGATATCATGGTAAGATAGAGTAGTGAGAGTAGGTTATTTATAACTAACTAAGTTGCAAGGATGGGAGAGCTGTGTGTTTTCGGTGGTGCAGGTTTGAATTTGATTAAGGGGGAGGGAAGTAGTTTATATATATATATATATATATATATATATATATATATATATATATATATATATGGGTCCCCTTCATATGATCAAACTTTTAAAAGTTCGACTTTCATATGGCAAGATCATATGATCAAACTTTTAAAAGTTTGAACATTCTGAACGGAGATTTCTATGCAGTGCAGAATGGGAAGATTTCCCTTTTCCTCACTGTAGTGGGATCTCAGAGTTGGTATATTTAAATAGCAGGGGTTGTGGAGGGTGTAGCTCCCCATGTGGTGAATGCAGGGGGGCTTGCCCCCCCTGCTAAAAACATTCAGGTAATATTTTTGTTTTGTTTTACTTTCTATTGGGTGTTTGAACTTTTAAACATTCGATCATATGGTCTCAGCCATACAAAAGTCAAACATTTGAAAGTTCGATCATCTAAACTAGACCTATATATATATATATATATATATATATATATATATATATATATATATATATATATATATATATATATATATATATATATATATATATATATATATATATATATATATATATATATATATATATATATATATATATATATATATATATTTGTGTTAAAAACAAAAACAAAAAAATAAATATGATTATTACTTTATTTATGAAATTATTCTCAGTTTCATTCAAATATGTTTCTGATACTACATTAAAACGATGAATGTCCTCATAAGAAGCACACAAATCAAACTCCAGAGGTATACCATCAGCTTCTGCAAGATGAGCCTTCTTTGGACATAAGCCATTGACACAACTGCATCATCTTTTGTGAAGGAGCCTGCAGTACAACTGGAATCATCTAACCCTGAGTTAAACTAATCTTTAGATGTAATAAAAATATATGTTCTTAGAAGTAAATAAGATGAAAGCAACAGCGATTATTATATCAGTGAACTAGGATACATGATGAACAAGCACCAAAGGGAAACTAATGTACTAGAATTAAGCAGATCATAGCCCATCTCCTAGACTTATTCTAGACATGATTTAACATAGGCATTTACAGTATTAATATAAACAATCCTGATTTTAATGTAATAGAAAACATCCAGAAATGGGGGTGATGATGATTCATATGCCAGCAACAACAGACAACTTCTTTATTCATGCAAAGCGCAAGAAAACAGACAACTACATCATGTATGATCAAGATGCAAACATTATTCTACACTAATAAACTCCCACATTAAATTAATGATTGTATAGTATACCAAAAGGATTAAAAAACTTAAAAAAGTCATAAGATAATCAGTCATGTTGATCCTTAGTCAAATTAAATAAGTCAGTAGGCCCACTTATTTTAAGAAAGCAAAGTGGTTCAAGCAAAACTGATTTGAAATACCCATAGTAGAAAAAAGGTCCACAGTTCTTGAAAGGATTATACAATTTGTAGTTCCACTGACATAAGCAGAAAAAGGAAACCAGCATGATGGCTCATTAATGAAGGGTTTACAATAAAAGTTCCATAGCATGGGGTTCATTTCTGGTTTTCACTTTTAATTTGTGTGGAGATTATATCTTTTTACCCAGGCACTCCACTTCCTCTGACATCTCCCAGATGTGGTGGTTAACTCAGTAAATATAAACTATGCACAGTTACATTTTATTTAACCTTGCCCTTGTGTCATGGCCATGACGTAAAAGGGTGAATAGTGGACCAATTCACTTGCTTGGTTAACAAATTAATAAAACAAATCCCACTGGAGTTATGTTAGTATTAAAGGTACTAGGGTCTACATAACAAGATTCAGGCATCTGCATTGGTTTTAATAGAAATAATGTGCTTCTAAAAGAATTAACATGAGACATGGACACATCACCAGACTTCATAATATCTTGGAGATGTACAACCAAAAAGTAAAGAAGTCTGTTTCTTTCACAAAATTTAGCATGCTATGTGTGTTGACACTGATTTATTTGCCAGTACAACTAAATATTTGCTTGTATTTTAAAGGCTAAAACTAGTTTTAAGTAATCCTTACTTCCATCATTATCATTGTAGTTCATTATTATTAATTATAGAGAGTGCTAATGAAGGTATAAAAATAAGACAGCCTGCTCTACTTTGGGCTTCCTTCAGCTGGGGGACACTAGCTATTGCAAGGTTGGCCAGTACTTGAAGTTGATAATAAATTGTCTGCCTTATGGTTCCAAGTGATGAATCCACAGACTGGAAAGAATCATTTAAAGACTATGGTCTGCTTTCTGTTTATTCTATAAAGAAAGTTCAAATAGAGATAAAATGACTATGTGGAAGAAAGATAGTTTCTAGCTGGCAGGATATATATTCCATTTGCAGTTTTGCATTCCTATAAGGAATTTCACTAATGCTTTGAAAGAGAACATCTTTAAAATGAAAATGCTATTTTTTCCTTAATAATCCCTAGGTATTCCACAAAGATTTTATAGCCAAATTCAAACCGTGATTAACAAAAAAGCTTATCATAGCTTAGTATGAAGCTAACAAATGGTCCCCAAAGAATAAAAATATGCCTCAACCCTCAAAGCTGTCATGCCCTCAGTTTTCAAACCATGTCTCCAAAACATTTAAATGATTTTTTTGAACACAGATATGTCTGAGAAATGTATGCCATTTTGAGTGTGTTGTAAAACCATATGATATTATCAGCTTAATAACTAACTTACCTTGATTCTCAATAAAAGTCCAAAGGAACTAAGGTCGGGCGTCACAATGCCAGGGTAATCCTATGGACTAGGCTTGTAAAGGTTCCAGAGCCATTAGCCTAGTACACACCTTTGAACCTATGAACATATATAGCCAACAATAATCTGCTTTGTTACATATACATACTGACAGTGTCATGCAACCAAACCTTAGAGATTCACTGACCAATTGTCATTGGGAAAGTTTTCACCTGAGGCCATTCTCTTCTGTGTGAATAGGCAGGGTTTCAGCTAAGCTACCTTTTCGTTTGAACATATTTAACATGATGGGAAGGAATTACTCCTTCGTGAACTATATGGAGACATATACACTTTGGAAACACATAAACCTGTTCAGTTTCTGCTGACTTAGAAAACAGATGAGAAAATCATTTTGGATATTAACATTTATATTGTTAAAGTTTAGATTTTTACCATATTTGTCTAGCCAATCTCTTCAAATGATATGGCAGGTTTTGATGTGGGCTTAAGTCAAATTATTCTTTAATAATCTGCAGTAAAACTGAGTTACCTAATGCTTGAAACTTATTATATTTTCTGAATTCTGAATGTGAATTTAATATTATTTAGTATAGAATGTTGTGAAACTATGAGACCTAGCTATAAATGTCTTTTGAATGGCAGTGCCCTCTGGTAGGCTGAAAAGTCAGTGTAATTACTCATATGCACAGTTTCTTTTAAGTAGCGAATAAGCGTTCATGTCTGAAGTGTCAAACTTATGTCTGTGAACATGACACCCTCAGGCATCAGAGAAAATCTGCCATTGTGAAAGTAAAAACTGATAGGAGCACTCATGATTATACAGGAAATCCTTTTCTCCCCATGGGTTGTGTGATAAATTGATATTTACCTATTTGATCTGAATCTTAATTATTTTTCTTCTGGTGTAAGCATCCAGTTGTCTAAACATGCAGGTGCCATCCTTACTACATAAACAAATAATAAATCTATTAAAATAAGCTATTGTAAATAAATTTAAAATTCCAGCTTGGAGTCTATAGAGAAAGGCAGTCTTCATACTACCTTTGTATTTGCATCAGTTATTCTGTGTACCATTCATTACAAAACAGCCACAGGTGATTCAGACTGCCACTGTATATGTTGTGTCTTTCGGCTTTTCCTGGTTAGGGGTCGCCACAGCGGAACTCCGGTCCGCTAATGATTGGCAGTAGATTTTTACATGCTGAGTTGCCAGCCCTGATGCACAACCTTCAACGAACGTATGCCCATTCACGCATGTCTCCACACAGAAGACACTCTAGCTGAGAACCGAACAGGACAACGTCTTACTGTGAGGCGACAATGCTACCGCAGCACCACCACCGCAGTAGACTGCCAGTTAGAACTGTAGCAGTGTAAAAACATGACTGTGAAATAACTTAAACATTTGACAAACCAGAATGGGTGGATGTGAGGGAATGCACTGGATTATATACAGACTGCCACTGTATATAATCCAGTGCTGTCACAGTTCTAACTCTTAAATACTGAAAAATGATATTTTTGTTTCAGAGTTCTGACATTCAGCGTACATTGTTAGCTGAGCATATGATTGCAAAAGCAACAGATGTGCCTTACATTTGCAATTATTTATTTATTGAACGCTCTTTAACCAAAATGAGGAACCTTAATAAATTAAAAGAATATTATGGCTTCACATTGTACAGAAAACATACACCAGAAGTAAATATAACTTGCAGTCTACTAAAAGGAAACTAATAAGATTATCAATACATCATAAAAATGAGAAAAATATGTATGAGTATTTGGAAAATATATAACTTTATATAAATCAGCATACCAACCTAATTTATTGTAATAATTAGTATTAATAAATGGTATGTTTTAGTCTTAGAGCTGAAAATTGTTGTCTTTTGGCTTTTCCCGGTTAGGGGTCACCACCGCAGAACTCTGGTCCGCTAATGATTGGCAGTAGATTTTCCCGAATGCCGAGGTGCCAGCTCGACGTTCAACCTTCAAATGTCTTTTGAATGCCCACCCAACCGCGGGGAGGACATGCAGACTCCACACAGAAGGCACTCCCTGCACTCCAGCAGAGAATCGAACGGGAGAACCTCTTGCTGTGAGGCAACAATGCTACTGCTGCACCACCGCGACAGTGGGTGAATGATCTGGTCAAATGTGTTCTTTTTTTCTGTTCTTTTCATCTCTCATCCTGGAAGGACTTCATATTTAATTTGCACCCCGTGATGTGATTATGATGAGAGTGTTGGTGGTGTGGGGGAGGTGTGTGACTTAGTGCCCATATGGATTTGCTTAATTGTTCCAGGTCACCATGGTTAAACTAAATTTATAAATTAAAAAAGTAGTGGCTGTAATTTGATGATGTTGATCTATTTGATCACACTGTATTTGGAAAAGGGAATATTACCTGGACAAGTGAAGGAGAAAGCCTTTCACAAAGAGACAAAACACAGAGTGTGCAAAGAATATTTAATTTGTATGAGTGAATGAAGCCACAATGCTGAATATATTGTCACACAAATAGAAAGTAGGGTTGGTGGTAGGACTATGGAGATTCCCCTCCTAAAATTAGTATAAGAGTTTCCTCAAATGAATCTTTACTTGCTACTCTTATGGATCCCTAACAACCTTATTACCTTATTGTAACACTTATTAGTTTTCACTTTGATTTGTTGAAATGCTCCAGAGGTACTGTATGTCCCAAAATGAAAGCACACTAACCTTCTAGGTTCTGTTCAAGGTGAATTCCATAATATGCTGTTGAAGTGAAGGTTGGGAATGGGAGTGTATGTAAAAAAAAATAGGTTTCCTGGAGCACACTGGTTTTGGTGGATGATCTTGTAGCTCTAGAGTTTAGACTTGAATAACGATATTTTTGTTATAGATTCCCTTGAATTTTACAGTAAAAGGAAACTGAAATGTATAGGTACTATGGAGTTGTGTGGCTTTTTCATCATACCACGATGTGATGCTCCTCTTGTTAATTTACATGTTTAAATAATATTTAACAGAATGCTTACATGGTATTTTCAGTGCTGTGTGAAATGCTTTGTGTAGACAGTTGTGAAGTTTCACTGTGTATTTGTTGTGATATTGCAATTTTATAAATGCAGATAAGCAGTTTAATGGAAAAGGAGACTTGGAAATGACAAAATGCATCATCACTAGGAATGCTGTTTTTATAAGGACAGTAAGACATTAAAACAAGTTATGGCATAGTCAGTACTGACTGTAACATTGTACTTCATTCTATTTCCCCTCTATCTCTCTCTCTCTCTCTCTCTCTCTCTCCCTCCATATATATATATATATATATATATATATATATATATATATGCATCCATTTTTCTTTCAACATATTAGGATATCTACTAGTATACATATTTGTACACCACACTATATTGTCATGTTCTTCATGCACTGTCTGACATTCTACTTCATTTTATTTCTGTACTCTACATATCTTATATACTTCATTATTTCTTCTTTATGTACCAATTCATTTATTCATTCAAGTTATGCAGTGACTGTAATGATTCCTACTTACCTCATTTATATAAATGTTAAACAGACGTAGCCCAGTTCTGGGTCTTGTACTCCCTTAAGAGTATTATTCTAATATTAGATTCACCATTATCATAGACCCTCTCCTTATAGCCCATGTTTTACCTGTTTATTAGCCTTCAACCTGTGAGATGGAGTTTTTGTTTAATACAAAGTCATTACTCCATTTTCATATATTTTTTACACAATTATATATAACGTCTGCTAACAGATCTGTCTCAGTTGTTTACATTGTACAGTCATAGCAGTTTAACCAGTTTCACCAGTGAAGAAATAGCATCGCTAAAACCATACTGATAAATACTCTGTTGTTCATTAAATGCAAACCATCTTTTATTTTGCTGCCTATAAATTTCCTCCAGTATTATACCATCACTTGCAAGCTTTCTTGTTTTCTTCAACTACTGAAGTAATACTATACTCTCTACCCAAGTCAAATCACTTTCGGCAGACTGAAAAGCTCCTTCTTCAATAATAGATTTCTAACCTTTCAGTGCATTTATACCTTTCAGACCTGTTTCATTTCAGACTGCTTACTTTAGAAGGTTGGGTATTTTAGCTTTCAACCATTTCCCTTCAAAATTATGGACAAAGTAAAATAATTTGAGGAAAAAGGCCCACAGATTAGCTGGACTTTTGAATACTACTATTAACTTAAAAATTTAGAAAAAAAGAAGCAAACCAGTGAAAAGTAAAAGGAGGCTGCAACTGTAATGATAATTAAAATTTACTGATGGTTTGTCAGTGTTTATTGTCAGCAATCCACTGTTTTTTCTCAAAACATTCTCTAATTTTAGGAGGGATGCTAAAAAAAAAAAAAAACAAAAGAGCCAAATTAAGGGACATCCCTGAAGACTAGGGACAGTTTTGCAGTATGCGTGAAAGCATTCCAAGCAGATATCAAATATGCACAATATGTGTAAAATAATAATAAGAAACAGTAAACAAGTATGTGAAAGGAAGAGTATGCAGAGGCAGTCTGTGAAGGGAAATCCATAGCAATGGCCAGCTTTGTATGAAATAAACACGTCATATTAAAATTCAAGTTTTGCTAGTAAAATACTGGTTTTGTATTTGTATGTGGAAAGGAAAGGACTACAGTTTGAGTTTGTAATGCTTATGCTCTACTGGTGAATATACATAGAAAAATAAAGACTGTTAAATACACTTTTGGGGTACAATTGAGAGTTCAGTGGGTAGATTTTACCTTTGGGAAAGAAGGGCAGGTGTAATGAGAAAAATAAGACACTGACTGATGCAAAGTTTGGGGTGATGCAAAGTTAGGAAAGTTTCTCTACATTGTATGGTGGTTTTGAACTATATTTCCTCCTTTTCACTTTTTTTGCAGACTTAAACCATTATCAGACTAATTTCTTGCTCTTTCATTCCTTTGCCAATATCTGCCTCTTCTTTTCATTTCAGAGTTGTGTACCCCAAGTTTCAGTTTTGTTCTGTTTGATATCTGTTCTTTATCCTGCTCATTGATTCCATACCTTTTCTCACTGTACAAATGTGTGCACTACTTTTGCTTTATGTACTCCTACATCTGTACCTTTCAACATTAATCACATAACAAATAATATACGATTCAAGTCTTTGAAAGTCAAGTACTACATTCATCTGCAGCTAATGCTCCTGAAACCATTCTTTTTCCTCCGTAATATCCATCCACCTGCCTATCAACGTATCTATTTGTTCAGTCTCTGGTACTTTATTTACCCTATTCTGAGTAGTGGGGAAACAGAAATAATTGTAATACGCAGTCATCATACAGCAAAGAACTAGTGCTAGATATCTAGCCAGCATAAATACTGTGTCCAGCAGGAAAAATAACCAAAACCATCACCAAAAGAAAGTATGGCAAACAAGCATAGATTGTGTCAGATCTAATAAATATATATATATATATGGGCCAGATTCAATAAAGTATACTAAGTGCACATGATATGTATTCAAAAACATTCTTATCACATTTTTGTGCCTTCTAGTCACTCAGAAAGTTTACACTAAGTGTACATATAGTCTATATTTTGTGGTAAACGTTATGAATCCCTGTCAGTATTTAAAGCTGCAATAAAATCTGTAGAAAACTAAAATTAGCAAGAAGAAGGTGTGAGTTATGCATGTGTTGTCTGTTCACTCAGATCCGTGTACACTTAGTGTAGGTGTTCTTTTTTTTTCAAGACGCCTATAAGCAGTTGTATTTTTCTGAACTTCATTATATGCATTAATTTTTCAACAAATTAGTTCCCCCACATAGTTAGATCCCTCATTTTGTAGTGAATGTTTAAACATCATCCTTAAGTTTGCCAATGCACTCATTCCCTTTTATACTTTCCTTCTAAAATAAAAGTCTTCCTATTTATTTTAATCTTGTAAGACTGTCTTAAGTACTTCTGGTTAACAGTCATAATTTATATTATTTGATGTGTTTTTCCTAATTCATAATTAGTGTTTTGTGGGTATGCATATGTTTATCTATCAACATTCGTTTTGTGTGTGTGTGTGTGTGTGTGTGTGTGTGTGTATCTATATATCTATATCTATATAGATCTGTAGAAAACACTGGATACAACCACCACGATGTAATGGACCAAAATTTTAATGAAACAATAAAATAAGCGCTTTCACATGCTACAAGGGCATGCTTCTTCAGATTTAACAAAATCATTCTCAAGCAACGCTTAAAAACCAGCAGAATAGCTGGATAATTGACTCATTAACTAATTAACTAATTAGTTAAATGGAGCTGACATTCAGCTCAACAATATTCTTAAAATATAAATATTATACTCTAATGATATACAAAATGCATTTGATGTATTTTAGATTTTGTTTCATTTATTTAGTTATGTTATGGTTGACAAATTAGTATTTATGGTAAGATTTGTATATCATTAGAGTTTAATATTTTTAGAAGTCATGCTTTATTAGTATTTTTACATATTGATGGATTCTTTGAAGTGTATTTGTTTTATCTTATATTTCTTTCAAGTGTTCATTTTAGTTAGGTTTTGTTGTTTTAAGAATATTGTTGACCTGAATGTCAGCTCCATTTAACTAAGTTTGTTGTCAGGGTTTTATAAGTCTATACTAGGAGACCTGGCCAGCTAGACCCATTTTTTATTTAGTAATGTAAACTAGACATACCAAGGAAGATATGTGATCACAATAAAGTTTGTGTCAAGAAAAAATTACTTCTAAAGATGGACATTTAAGTAACCAAAGAAGTTTATGGGTGTATTTTGACTTAGCTGAAAATAGGTGCTGCTTAAAGATCTTCAATGGTTTACGCTGCTGGAGAACAGGGGGCCCATAAAGGATATGCATTTAGGTTGTGGAATGCAGTCTAAATATTCTTAAATATTTAAATATTCTTTAATATTTAAAATTTAAGAAGACGTTTTTGCTTTCACTGTATGGTGCATGCAACTTAGATTCATTCTCCAAAGCATATCATCTCAGCTAACATAGCTAACTTGATGACATTATGCCAATTCTAGATGTATTTGCACAAGAAAAGATGCTAAGTACAGGAATTAAAATATGGAGAAAGCAAAATTAAAGAATTAGCAGTCTAGTAAAAGTAATATTTAACAAATAACTAAAGATGTACAAGACTATTATTTTTATCTGCCTATCTCTGTTGGGTAAAGGGATAAAGCCCTGTGGGCATTGATATAGCCAGGTACAGAAGGGTGAGATTGAGTAGCTTTGCTTTCCATCCTGGGGGAAAGGAACAGGTTGCCCTGGTCAGCAAATTTGCTCCAATACAAGGGGAAGCTTGCATGTAGCCAGTGACCTTAGGACCAGGGGGCATTGGCTTGGTGAACCAAACCTGATAACAGAAACCCTGCACATGCCGCATGCAAACACACACACACACACACACACACACACACACACACACACACACACACACACACACACACACACACACACACAAATATGGGTAGATATACATACACCACAGGAAGATTGCAGGATGCCCTTCATGGTGATATGGGTTACCATGTTAGCCAACAAGAGTGGGGTTAGTTTCATGCAATGCCACTTATAAATACCTCTGTGATAGCCACACCAAAGGAATGTTCTATTAATGGGAAAGAATGGGCAGTGCTGGTAGCTCACTTTATAAAAGGCAAAGAAGAAAATACAGGAAAATATATGACTTTTGTCAGAGTGTATATTTCTGTGACTCTGCATTTATAAATGTGACAAGTTATCTCTGCCAGGTGCATACCTGTACAAAAATAAAAAAAAAACACTATGTGAACATTTCCTATACCAGAGCTGAAAAACTGCAAGCAGTACAAAAAAATAAATAAATATGTCCCTGGGGAGCATGTGTATACATTAAAGATTAATAATTTGCAGTTATATGTTATATGTTATATTATGATAGGGCAGGAAGACTTCTTGGCCCCAAAAAATGTCATCATCTCACACTCAGAACATTTGCAAGGCAAGAATGCCACAATCATTACACATTATGATGCTGATTTTTCGGTTGCCTATTAGAAGACCGAAGACGCATTCTTTCTAATACCCTTGGAAAAAAATCGCTGTCCTGACAGTTCAAAATTGTAAGCTTTCGCTTTCATAGGGTTGATTAATCACTGTTTGCTTTTTTAAGCGTTCGGTGATCTCATATAGACCAGATTTTTCAAAGGTTTACTTCTGCATAAAATCATTATTTTATGTGAAAAGTAGGACCAGGACAACTAATATGCCTATATTAACTTCAAATCAAGGGGAAATGTAATGCAGCAGCTCCATTCTGCTTCATACCTATACTCATGACTTTTAAACAGTAGCCATTTTAGGTTATGAAAAAGGAACAATACTGATAACTGCAAACATCTTAGATATTCCAGTCTTACCCTGTTTTATTATATAAATAAGTTTGTTCATGCATATGAAAAACATGGAAAAAGGGAGGCAAGAATATAGCTACCGTAGAAAGTAAAGCAATAAGTGACAAAAATGTTTTTGTCTTGCAGAGTCAGGTTTGGTTTATTGTGGCTAAAATAGTATGTATGCATTTATTTCTGAAGATAATGCATTGCTACCTGACTCACTCTTAGGAATGGAAGCAATTCTCTCCAACTGATAGTTTTGGACAACAATTTGATTTTTTCTCCATCATCTTTAAGGGAAAAAAATATCTGTCTCATTCTTTTGCAAGAGGAATTCCTATATTTTTAATTACTCCAAGTCTTTTGGGTTTCTAATACCATGATGGGAATGGACCCCATTCCTAAGTCAAAGTAAGATTAAAGTTCATGAAATTAGTAGTGTTTCAATCTTTGATGTTAGTCAGAAGTGTTCTATGCAGCACCTGCAATGTGCCCAGTAATAACTTCTTCTACAATTTGTATGGAGTTACATGTATTGGTAACATATCTAAATACGCTTATAAATTATTTTGTTATAACACCCATCGCTCCTACTACTATTGGAACTCTATGGGTACCCTTCTTCCATGTTGCCCTTATTTCTGCCTGCAAATCCTTGAATTTTATTACTTTATGTCTCAATGCTCGTAAGACACTGTAGTCACTGGGTGTAGCAATTTCATTGATTAATGCTATTTTTGTCTTCTTTTCGTGGACTACTGTATCTGGTTTTCTCATATATATTTTTTGAACTGTTAGTAGTGGGTGATCCCTTGTGATATAAACGTCAACATTTTATATAATGCTTTGTGATTCATGTTTCTAATGTTTTTCAGCTACTTCAATATTATAGTGTTTGCACAATCCTCATAGATTCATAGGTGTGTACTAGGCTAATGGCCCTGGAGCCTATATAAGCCTAGCCCAAGAAGATTCCCTGGCATCACTGCGCCCAAAGTTAGTTCCCAGTGCCCCTGTCAAGCAAGGCCACTGAAGTGATCCCCAGGTTGAACTTCCTAGTGCCCATACACTCATCAAGATTTCTCTTAAAGAGGGCCAGTGAAGTGGTCTGCTTGACATGAATGAGAAGTTTGTTCCAGAGTATGGGAAGTCTCTGGTTTAGGAACCTGTCCCTCCAGCATGTTCTGCTTATTGTGGTAATGAGGTTTAGGTCCCTCGAACATGTAGCATGGAGGGATTGGGATTTTGTTAGGTGTAGCATATCTAGCAGCTCTGGGTTAGACATGGCTTTGTAGGTCAAGCAGAGATCGCCTCTAAGTAGGCGATAAAGACAGAGCATAGCTGGAGTTTTCTGAGTCTGTCCTTACAGGACATGTGTCTAAGGCCTAAGATCCTCTTAGTGAGGTATTTTTGTGGCCTTTCCAGTTGTTGTAAATGTCTAGTGAGGTACATACCAAATGAGGTGTTGTATTCTATAATAGCTCTAATGAGGGATGAGTAGAGCGGGATTACAAGCTCTTTCTTCCTGGATGAGAAACCTTTTGTAATGAGATGTGCCACATAGAAGGACTTTCTGACTACAGTGGCAATGTAGTTATCAAAGGAGAGGTTGCTGTCAACCTGTGTCCCCAGGTCTCTTATCACACCTTCGGTGTTTAGTGGACTACCGCCTATGTGGTAGTTCATGGGCACCGAATTTTTCTCAAAGGGAATGACAATGCACTTTTTGGCTCTGAGCTTAAGGCCATGGTTCTGGTACCAGTCACTGGCATCAGTGAGGCCTTTTTCTAGAAAGTCTACATCAGTTGGAGAATCAATAATGGCTCCCAGTTTGCAGTCATATGTGAACTTGGTCAGCCAGAGTCCCTTTGTGTTGGCTTGAACTTCAGAGAAGTAGATGCCAAACAGGAGAGGACCTAGGACCGATCCCTGTGGGACACCACTAGTAACTGTTCGGTAGTCAGATTTGGAGTCCGCTACTTTCGCAGTATAGGTTCTATCAGTGAGCCAGTTGGAAACCCATCTTATGACATAGGAGTCTATGCCTAGTTTAGTGAGTGTATCTATGATTCCTGAGTGAGGGATGGTGTTGAAGGCCTTGGCAAGATCTAGGTAGGCTGTGTGAACTACCTTGCCCTCATCCACAGCTCTGGTGATAAACTCAAAGAAGTCTATCAAGTTGAGCAGGCATGATCTACCTTTCGCAAACTCAAACTTCATGGGGTCCAGAATTTGGAGAGTCCCTATGTCCTTATTTATAAGGTCCATGATGATGCGCTCCATAGTCTTACATATCAGACTTGTCAGACTAATGGGGCAGTAGTTCCCAGGGTCTGTAGTTGCTCCCCCTTTGTAGAGTCGGATGACAGTAGCAGTGCACCTTTCGGTATGATAAAGTCCGAAATGAGGCTGTGATTGAACAGGGTACTCAGGTATGGTGCCAGTTCACTTTGTAATTCATGTAGAACACAGCCAGGAATATTATTAGGTCCCATGGAAAAAAGTGATAGAAATGTTGCTCTTGCTATGTTCATAGATAAGTACTAGGGTAGCATTTTACACCTAGTCAATTACCCACTGTGAGAATCAAACCCTGCACCTTTGGTTTATAAGGTGAACACCTTAACCATTATGCAAGAAACAACAATGCAATAGCCTTGCCACATTATTATGCCTTTCAGTTTACAGTCCTTTTGCCACTAGTATTTCACAACCAGCAACAAGATGTGCAACTGTTACCAATTCTATTTTACAAACCTGCATCTGTCTGTTTCTCCCATATGTTCAATGGGCTTTGTAAACCAATGTGTACATAGTCCACTAACTTGCACCACCAATATTAACCTTTCATCTTGTTGTTTAAATTCACCTCTCCTTAACCATTCCTGCATTCATTCCTGATCAACATGAGGTTGTTCCAAGAGTTTTCTATACTTGCAGCTATATTTATGCATTTTCCACATTTCTTGCCTTCTCATCTGATCCTTCACCTTATCTTTTTTCTTTTGTTTTTTGGCACATTCAGTTGCTGCCTGATTTTTATTTACTTCCGGTTTGATTTCCATTCCCTCTTGACATGATATGCTTGTACTAAACTAAGCCAGGAAGTCATCTTAGACTTATTCTCCTCATGTTTTTAAAACTTTCAGTACATTTGGGTCTTTTGAGGTCAGCAGATATATATGCAGTTCTACGATTGCAGATCTATACATGTAATCAGTTTTGAGGAAGCCCATACCTCCTTCAGAATGGGGAATATAAAATCGTGTTATACACTGATTTTTTATAAGTCATTTGGTAAGCATGAAGGTATTTGCCTTATAGAACAAAGGTGCAGGGTTTGATTCACACATGGGGTAATTGGCTAGGCTTAATATGACCGACACCCTTCTTGTTTTCTTGTCCAGCCAATCTAACACCTTTTGGGGCCAGTCAACCATTCCAAAACTGTAAGTTAGGACATGAAGAGGAAATTAGCTTGGACTTTTGTTCCTAGGTATTAACACTGTTTTCACTGTTAACACTGTTAATTTTAGTCTTCTAAACTATTCCTTACTAAGTTTTGTTCACATTTGTTCATGTTTTATTGTTGCTCCTTCATCATTTCACAAATATTTATACATACCCTCTTGCTCAAGTTCTTTTGTATCACATTTCTGTTCCAGGCTAATGTTTTCTTGGTGCTGCTGTCTTCCTGTTTTAAAGGTTACTTGTGTACATTTATCAAGACCAAATGACAATATTATATCATCTGAAAAAGTTTTGACCACTTGCAGTTGTGCTTTCAGTTCCTCATCTAATGAGCTATACAGTTTTATATCATTGACAAACGAAAGATGAAAAGTTTTTACACTTTGTTGTTTATTGGGAGCCAAATTGTAGCCATGACCTAATCTGTTAGGTAGACAGCTTAATTGGTTAAGGGTAAGACAAAGAATTCACCTTGGAATATCCCCCTTTGCATTTTTATCAATGGAATAATAATTTGTCCTTTATCATGGCTTAAATGCAAAGTGGTTTGCCACTGTTTCATGGTCGCTGATTTGTAATTGATCAGTGTAGGATGTATCTCATACATTTTTAAGCACTCTTATCCATGAATGTGGGAAACTATCAAATGCTTTTTGTAGTCTATTCATGCCATACTTAGATTCTTCCCCTTTTTACAGTTCTCCATTATGACTATATTTAACAATAAATGATCCTTTGTTCCCTATGACTTTCTTTTGTTACCGTTTAGTCCTATTGCCATGATTGAGTTTTCTTCAAATGACTATAAACTCCATCAGCAGCAATTCCAGGATATAGGTTATATATCGTCAGAAGGAAAGTTATTGGCCTACTGTTTAGGATAGCTTGCAGATTCATTTTTAAGTAGGAGTATGTTTTTCCTGTTGTTAACCAAGTTAGTGTCTGTTTGGGGTGCGCATATAAATAGTTCTTACTCATGGCTAAATCTTCATGTAAAGATGTGAATACTTTTAGCCAGAAGTTAGGTACTGCATCTGGGCCTGGGGTTTTCCAATTAGGAGCTTTTCTTAACTTTGTTTCAATTTCCTCTGGCCTTTACTTCATCCCATTTCATATCCTGTACATTTGAACTTCTTGTTCTTTCTTTTAGTTCTAATATCCATTCAGCATGTTTATTATGTTCTACAGGATCTTCATAGATATTTCTCCAGAATGTAACTATTCCTTCTTTTTTTGTTGGTGTTTTAATTCCTTTTGCTTTGTTTCCCAATTCTCTATAAAACCTTTTGGGTCATCAATAAATTGCTTATTTTGTACTTTTCCTCTATATTTATCTTCATATCTTCTATTTTTTTCTGCATGTGGTCAGATATTTTTAGTTTATTATTTGTGATAGTGCATGATAGATCCTGATCTGTTTGGATACTGCACATTGCTTTTATCAGGTTTATCTTTTTGAATCCTTTCATTGATCTGTTCCTTCTTCTATAATCTTCATACAGTGACACGTCTTGTCTTAATTGCATTTAGTTTTCTCTAAGTGATGCTTCCATGATGACATTTGATTTCTCCCCTTCCTTTCCCTTTCTGCCCTGTGTTTTCCTGGTAAGACTTTATCTGTTTTTAATTTAGCTGCACAGCAATATATCCTGTTTACTTATTTTATATAGCATGAATTTCTATGAGCAGCCCTAATTACTGTGTTCATTTGTTTTATCAGACTTCTAACTTTTGGGATTATATTGACTTTATGTAGTTTATTTCTTTCATTGATTTTAATATGTCTGTCCATCTCTATTAAATCAAGCAACTCTTCTTTTAGATCATTTTCATCTAAACTGAGGGGGGGCATTCTTTGTTCTCCATTTCCTACGGGCATTCTACAGAAAGTTCTAGAGCAACCTCCTATGTCACATTCTCTTCAGTTTCATCCTGTGTCATCTGCCCTATCACTCCACAACATTGACTGCATCAGAGTTGCCACAGTTTCCTGTTCCTTCCCTTGCTGTGCAACTCCAACTGAACTTCTGTACTGGTTTCCAGTGGAAGGCTCTAAAGTATCCTCATATGGCAATTGATCAGATATTTCCCAGTCCACTGGTTTCTCCTTAATCTGGGGATCCATTGTTCTACTGTGTTGTGGTGTTATTAGAGTTAGATTTTCTACACTAAATCTTTCACTTCACAGGTAATTCATAACCTCAGTTTCTATTTCTTTAACTTCTCCATTACTAATCCTCTCTTTCATTTCCCCCTTTGTTTTCTTATTTTTTCAAGTGTGAAATTTCCCACATCTGGATGCCTTTGCCTGTATTTCTCTTCACATATCTTTGTTGTTGCCTTTTTGTGTTAATTAGTTTTGCTTTCTTCTTTGCATAAATATCGCACCATATTTAATCTCTTTTTCTTTTCTATGTCCATATTTCTTCTTCAGATGTCTCCTAATCTGCTTGTTTCTTCTTATTTTGGGGACTCATTGCTTCATCATGCTGGGACATAACTTGTATTAGACTTTCTACACTAAATCCTTCACTTTGCAGGTATTCCATAACTTCACCTTCTATTTTTTAACTTCTACATTAATAATCTTCTGTTCTACGTTATTTCTTTGTGATCTTATTTTTTGTATTGTGAAATTTTCTGTATCTGGATGCCTTTGCCTATATATTTGTTCAAATATCTTTGGGGCTGCTTTTTTTGTATTGATGAATTTAGCTTACTATTTGTGAAAATATTGCAACATATCAGATCTCTCTTTCTTTCCCATGTCCATATTTCTTTTTCATATTTCTCAAAAATGTCTAGATTTTCTTCTTTATATTTTTTGCACTTCCTCAGTTGCTTCTTTTTCCTAATGACCAAAGGTTTCTTGCTGTATATAATGTTTTTCATAAATCTGTTGTATTAATGAACACAGATTTGGACTTGAAGCTTTTTACAGTTTTTCTTATGCGAGTATTTTTCTTTCCTCTAATTTCTCAATCTTTTTGTATATCTTCTGTCTGGAAATGCTGGGCTTTTTGCATAATAGTAACGATACATAATTTCTTTCTTATCCTCAATGGTCCGCTGTATCATCCTTATGGCTCAGTTTTTGTGATTTTTTTGGGCTTACTATTTTCTTCTACAACGGGGGACATCCTCCCCCCCCGAGCCTGGCCTAGCCCCATTGTAGGAATGTTTCTGTGCCTTGAAGATTCTACACTGTCATTTGTTCCATTCCTGGTACCAGTGCTCCTACCAGGATTGGGGACTTTTTTATCCTGGGTCTTGTGCACCCAGCTATCTTCTTTATTTTTTACCTACTTCTGTCCATGACATATGCTATATAAAATACAGTCTATATATCAGTGTCATCTTGGTGAGATTTTGTGAAAAACAGGCTCCTCTCCATGAAGGTACTCACCAAAACTTGAGTATGAATTAATTTCCAGCAATACTACTCTCCTTTGCTTGCTGACTTATCATCTCTCCATTCTGACCCCTGTCAGTGATTGGGAGACTGGGTCGGCAGACTCAAGTTGACTTAGCTATTATCAAGTCAGGTGATCTGGGATGATACAAAACACTTACTTTTGTGTGTGAAAATAGCTAAAAACAGTACCAAATGCTAAAGAAAATGTCTGATAATTTTGTTATATGTTTCTGAACTAAGCAGGATACATTTTTCTTTTGTTTTTTTGTTTTACAGTTTGTTAAATCATGACATATGAGTTTGAATTATAGCTTACATCATTATTGTGGTGTTGATATTTAACTTTTATTTTATCCCTGTTTCTTCACAGATATTT
>NC_056741.1:913638066-913765566 GCF_019279795.1 Protopterus annectens | reverse complement strand
TGTTTGGGTTGAGTATTAATTGGGCATCAGATAACCAAGTTTCAACAGAGGAAAAGGCTTCCTGTGTGACTTTTTGCAGTTTGGGTAAGGACTGGGCTGAGCAGGTGATGGTCGAGTCATCTGCGTATTGTATGAGTGTGCCATGTGTGGTGGCAGAGGCTAGATTATTTGTGAAAACAGAGAAGAGTAGGGGTCCAAGGATGGATCCTTGGGGAACCCCTATGGAGACAGGTAGTTGGGGAGATATGTCATTCTGCCATACAATGGATTGTTGGCGGTAAGACAGGTAACTCTGAAACCAGTTGGTGACTGATTGTGAGAAGGATAGGTTATTGAGGACAGAGATAAGTTGTTTGTGTGGGACCATGTCAAATGCTTTAGATAGGTCTAGGAAAGTAGCAGAGGAGAGATAGCCATTGTTTTTATGCTGAAGGATAGTGTTAGTAAAGGAGAGTAAGGCAGTGGTGGTGCTATGGTTTGGTTGGAAACCATGCTGAGTATTGGAAAGGAGGTTGTTAGTAAGGAGGTAGTCTGAGACCTGAGAGTGTATGCATCTCTCTAGTATTTTGGAGAGTGGAGAGAGAATAGCTATGGGGCGTTAATTGGTTAGTTCTGTAGAGGGTCAGCCTTTGTGGCGGGGAATTATATGTGATACTTTCCACAGTGTGGGAACATAACTTTCTGACAGAGATCGGTTAATCAAGATGGATACTGGGAAGGCCAGAGCATCAGCTGCGATTTGTAGGTATTCACTTGGGAGGTTGTCTGCTGCTAATTTGGTGGGTTTAAGTTTAGTTAAGAGTTTTTTTTATGTTGGAGGTAGGTACAGGAGAAAAAGAGAAGGCAGTGGGGAGATTAGCAGTTGAATATGTGTGTTGGAGGGGAGGGGGGTTGTGTTGTTTAGCTAGTGATAGTATGGTTTGTGTTGAATGAGGTAACAATATTTTCTGAGGAGTGAAGGATGTTAGGAGGAGGGGTACTGACTTTACCTGGGTGGAGGATGGAGTTTATGGAGGACCAGAATTGTTTGGGGCTGTGTTCGGAGGAGTCTAGGGCAGACTGGTAGTATTGGAATTTGTCCTGTTTTATTAGCTTTTTGACTCTATTGCATAGTTTTAGGAATTTCTGTCTAGTTGAGGGGGTCTTGGTTTTGCGCCAGTGCTCCCAGGCTTTATCCCTGTTTTTCATTTCTGACTTAGTGGTTTTCTGTAGCCCTGGGGAGAGTTGTGCTTTGATTCTGGAAAGTCTTATGGGGGCATGGTAATGAAGGATGCTCAGGAAGGTAGTATTAAAAAATGCAACTGCGTCATCAAGACTGAGGTACTTTAGAGGATGCCAGTTACATTCTTTGAGGGATGAGATGAATGTGAATGGGTTAAAGTTTATTTTTTTACGTATCTGACGGTAGATGACAGGTTTAGCTTGGTATAGGTATTTTTTCAGTAGGAATGTTGGGGAGTGATCACTGAGGCTATCTGATAAGCAGCCTGTTATATATGACTGGGGGCTCTTACTGACTAATATCCAATCCAGGATAGTGTGCTTGATGGAGTTTTTATTTATCCTGGTTGGCGACTGGATTAGTTGGGTGAAGCCATGAAGGTTTACATGATGGGTTGGATGGTTGCCAGAACAGGATTGCCAGTCAATACTGAAATAACCTAAAATGATAGTTTCTTGGGGGAGATGGTGGGTAGACCAGCTGAGGAGGTTTTCTAGTGGAGGGATGTTTTGGCCATGTGGCAAGTAGCATCCAATTATGTTGATGGTTTTGTTTTGGTTTATTTTGAGGTTGGTATATATTATTTCTTCATTGCCTATTTGTGGAGCTGATGATTTTAAGATCTGGATGTTTAGATGCTGTTTAAATATTATAGCTACACTGCCTCCTTTCTTGTTTAGCTGGTCTACTCTTAGTATGCCATAACCTGTAGGGAGTGTATGAAACACCAATGAGTATTTTCATTGACAGGGGAGGGAGCAGTGCAGCTGATCGATAGGTTTTTATGTGAATAGATGGAAATGTAGTGGGGACTGGAGAAGTATGCCCTTTTCCCATTGTAGTGTATATCTCAGAGTTGGAATATATACTTAGCAAGGATGTGGGTGGTGCAGTGGGACTTGCACATTTGTTTTATTTATTTTTTAATCCTTTGTGGATAAATGTTCTTTGCAGTCAATGAGTTGACATCAGTGATTTTGAGATCAACATTTTTGTACTGTTGATCAATATTTAGGATCCCACTTATATCTATATCCATATTTATATAAACACACACACACACACACACACACACACACACACACACACACACACACACACACACACACACACACACACACACACACACACACTTAATGTTTTCTGGAGTAAAAGCTGGAAAACCAAGACAGATCCATTGTTGGAGAAGAGATCTTAGTAGATCATTTAGCAAAATGTAAATTATAAAGGATAGAGGGAGGTGATGAAAAGGTAAAGTAGAGACAGTAGTTGACATGGAGATGTGGTATAGATGTAGTTGTCCATACTTATACTCTATAGGGGATTTTATCATTTAGCATCATGGATGCAATCTTAAAGACAGTGCAGAAATTATCCTAGTCAGTATCATTTAATGTACTGATAAACGTGGTGCAAAAGTTATCCTAGATGTATACAAGAACATAGCCACTTAGCTGCTAGATGATTGTTTACATGTTCTTAAAATGAACTAGCATTTAGAGTTGTTCGAAGTGTTAAATGGATAAGGTGCCATGTATTAACAACTTTGTTAGGATAGATAAAGTCTCTAGCATTGTTTTAGGACTCTGCTATTGTAAGCAATAATTTTCCTTTAGATCATTGGGTTCTATCAGGTAAGTATGGCTGAATGCTACTAGATAGAGCAGGACAGTTGTCAGGTTTAAAGATGGATTTATGTATGGCAATAGATTGGGATAGTAATAAGTATTGTGGGAGTCCAACCCAGTTTAATTTCCTCAGTGTTATGCACTGGTGTGATTTATGGTGTTGACTGACTGTAAATCTGGCAAATGTATTATAGCATTGTTCAAGCTTTGATACAGTGTGGGTGGAAAATTGACCAAAATGGGGGCTGCAGATAGAAGAGATGGCAGTATGTAAGTATGTATTTGCCATTTGTTTTCTTGTAGTACTGATGAAGTAGACTTTGACGCTGTAAAGGGAACCAAATTTTTGATTCAGTTTCTTTATAGCTTGAAATATGGGTTGGTCAAATTTTAAATGGCTATTAAGGAGGTTTTGTTTGATTTACCATTTCAGTCTTAGAACTATTCATAGAGCTTGTGGTGAAGAATTCCTATGAGATAGATAACTGTTTTGGAGTGAAATGTATTTATTTTGTAGTATTAGAATTTAGTAGGAGCTGTGAGTTGTTCAGTCATGTTTCAATAGAAATTGACTAAAACTTCTCTGTATAAAGACCAGTGATTAAAACACCACAAAAAAACAAACAAACAAAAAAAAACACCTAAAGTGTATTTATTTTATTTCTCTTTGTGGTACTTTTCCGTTATTGGGGCAACACTTTAAACGCAGTTGTTGAGCTCCGAATCCAGTTACTTATCATGTATTTTTTTCTCTCTTAATATAACCAGACTTGTGTAAAAAATATTTTACTTAATAATATTTTAAAAAGAAGATGGTATTTCTAAATTTTACACACACCTGGTTAAAAGACATGATAAGGCACTGGATTTGAGCTCAACAATCACATTTAAAGTATTTCCCTCCTGCGTACCAAACAGAGAAATCAAAGATAAGAAATGAACCAAATCCCAAAAACGTAGGTTTCTTTTTTCTTAACATAGTAATAATATGTCTGATCTTTGCCCTACAAAAAATTAAGCCTCTACCTTTAAAGTGTGTTCGTGTAAATCTCCTGCAGCTGTTATGTGTCCAAAACTCATGAGCTGATTAACTATCACAGTGCCGACAGGGACTGTCGTTACCCATTAGAGCATATTGAGTTATGAAATAAATGTTTAGTTGAAGCAGTAATCTGAAACCACAGTAAGTAAGTTTAAACTGTGTGTGTGTGAGCTTGTAGAAAAAAGAAGTGCCCTTTTAGTTTGATTTTGAATGAGTGGTAGGAAGTGATATACTTAATTTCAGATAAAAAAAGTGCTCGATGACCTGCTGTAACGTTTTCCATTATTGGAGCAACACTTTAAACTCGGTCGCTGAGCTCCGAATCCAGTGTCCTGTCATGTCTTTTTGCTCTTAATCTAACCAGGTGTGTATAAAATATTTACTGGATAATATTTAAAGGAGGAGATGTCAGTTCTAAATTTTACACAAGATCTAAAAGACATGACAAAACACTGGATTCGAAGCTCAGCAACCGCGTTTAAAGTGTTGCCCCGATAACGGAAAAGTACCCTCTTTGTTTACTGGGATCGTCTGACTGGATTTGACAAAACCTCTTTTCAGTGGGTCTGCGGTGGCTTAGTGATAAATCACATTGGCTGTAGTGTGCAGGCTCCTGGGTTCAAGACTTACAGGGACTGTTTACTGGGAGGTTGGTGTAATAGTTAAGGTGCTTACCTTAGAAACACAAGGTGCAAGGTTTGATTCTCACATGGGGTAATTGGCTAGTCTTAAAATGGCCCAGAGGAGAGTTTGCTTAGTATGATTCTATGAATATATATTATGTGATCGAATGTTTAGGTGACTGAACACCTACATTTTGACCCATAAATGTCGAACTCTGACAATTGTGAATGGCCATTTACACAAATTTTTTCCCTCGGCCGTCATTGGTAATTTGCCCTTTTCCCCAATGTAGAGCTATCTTGGAGTTGGTATATTTAGTTAGGGGGGTGTGGGGGGAACAGCCCCCCATGTCTGGGGGTGTGGGGGGTGAACCCCCTCACTTGATTAGTGTTTAAAGGTTTGTTTTGTTTCCTACAGCCAAGCAAATTTTTTCCCAAAAAAAATTTGCGTAAATGGACATTCGTGGTTTTAAGGGTTCGACATTTATGGGTCGACATTCAGGTGTTTGATTACCTTAATGTTTGATCACATAATATAGACCCTTTTCAGAAGTGGCCCAGGGAGAAAAGCTTCAAAAATACTTACATCCAAACAGAAATTCAGTGTATGCAAAACAAAGCTATATACATGTGAAGCATTTTACAAAAATAGAAAACAGAAAAAGGACACAGGTCGTTAACATTTGCAGCATAAGAAGAATAGTACAAATAATCACAGGTGTACTGAGATGTTTGCAGGCATTGCATTTTATAAACATATTATGAGAAAAATATATATACAGAGACTGTTTTCCTGGAGTTCAAGCTGAGAACAAAAAGTGATAAAAATGTGGAGAAAGTAGGGCACACACGGATACACACAAACACTGACACAAATATATGGGGGCACAGCCTTTTGTCAACTAGTGAAGAAGACAGTGTAGCTGATCAAATATATATATATATATATAATAAGGATATTTATCTATATGGCTGAGACATGGGAATTCTTTACTAGTAAACTATGAGAAAGAAACCAGTAAAGAAAGAACATACCAGGAAAATATTGTTTTTTATATGATTTAATTTTAAGTACAAATCCTTACAAGTAGACAATTGGTATCTGGAGAAATGTTTACAGGCGAAAATGGTACCTAATGGGTTTTGCAATTTGTTTTGTGTTTAGTTCTGTTTCTTCAGCGAATAAAAACTGTGTTTTTGGAACTTCAGTGTTGATGGTCGGAGTGCTGCTTCGATAGTGCTGTTATTAATCTGTTTGCAAGTTTGGCACTTAGTGTGATTTCAGCACTGGTTTTCATTTATTATTTTTTATTTGTGGTTTAGTATGGAAAACCCAGAAACCAGCACTCGGTGCAGAGATGATTCTAATAATTTGGCTATAGCAGTGATGAGGAAGGAGACTGGAGTTCTAACTGGTGAACTCACACAGCTTATACATCTAGGCTCTACTAATTATACTGATATGAGACCAAGCCAGTATGTTTCTCGGTTGCCTGGCAACCAGGAAGCTTTTCAAAAAATTAGTAGACATGAACCAGAAGTCCCTAAGATGCAGAAACCACTGGAGCATGTTACCAGGTGACTCTAACCGCAATGACAATAATTTTAAACATTTAAATGAAAACTATGAGAACATTAATAACTCTGAAGACTTTAATAATCGAGATTTATCTGTACAGCTGAGACATGGCAATTTTTCACTAGTAAACTATGAGAAAGAAACCAGCAAAGACAGAACATACCAAGAAAATGTTTTGTTTTTTATATGATTTAATTGTTAAATACAAATCCTTACAAGTAGAAAGTTGATATCTGGACAAATGTTTGCAGGCAAAAATAGTACCTAATGGTTTTTACAATTTGTTTTGTCTGGTTTTAGTTCTATTTCTTCAGCGAATAATGACTGTATTTTTGGAACTTCAACGTTGGTGGTTGGACTGGTGCCTCGATAATGCTGTTATTAAAATGTTTGGTTTACTAAAATGAACAGTGCTAGATTTTTTCACATTTAATTTGAGACTGTTGTCCTTGTATCAATTGCTAACATGGTTTAACCCATGTTGAAGCAACTGTGAGCCAGCAAAAGACTGAATAATAACACCTAATTTACAATTGTCCACAAACTTAGATAACTATTGCCCAGGAGAGCTGGGCTGATGTTTTGTGAAATAGATGCCAATAAGGAGAGGGCAAAACTGAGCCCTGTGGTACACTGCAGAAGTCTCACCTGAGACTAACCACATGAGTTCTGTCAGACAACCAGCTTGCTATTCAGTGCACAACATAAGAATTTACATTCTGATTTACAAGTCTGTCAGTAATGCCTGCACAGGGAATAATGTCAAAGGCCTTGCTCTGGTCCAGATATGCTGTATTCACTGCAGAAGTTCTATCCACTGCTTCAATATTTAATGTAGTTTAGAGCAAGTGATGGACACTACTTGCTAAAGAGAAGTTTAAAAGTGAGGGGAATTTAGTTGGAACATGGTTCTAACAGAGTTAGGTAACCAATTTACTTTCTGCATTACATTGCACTGGTTTTCCTTATGGTTAATAGAGTGATGAAGCAACATTGTTGGAGGCAGACTGCAATGCTGAAGTGTTATGTTAGTCATTTTAAATTTTGAGGTTTATAGCTGTGAGTCCTGGAAAAGTGAGGCTGATTGTGGGAAAAGGGACTTTAAATATATTAATTCTGAGATTGTTGCAGCTCAAAGTATTCCCCCCTTCTCTCAGACACAGTAATCGCAGAGTTAACATATATAAGTAGTAGTAGGGGCATGGGAGCTGCAGCCCTGCAAGCTTGGTATAATGGTTAAGTTGTTTTCCTCACAAACACAAAGTACAGGATTTTATTCTCACCCCTGTAAGAAATGGGCTAGGATTCAAATTGTCCAAAAGAACAGCTAGCCTAGTACTTATATACACACTTTGTGGTTGGGGTTGGGGTTTGGCATAATGCTTAAGGTGCTTTCCTTACAAACACAAGTTATGATGTTTGATTTTCAACTTGGGAAGCATGGCTATGATTAAAAAGGCCTCCCTGGGGTTATTAACCTAGTAATTGCCTATGAAACTGAAAGTTGAAGGGAACAGAAAGATTGCCCCTTGAAAAAAGCAGCATTAAAGGTTAAGAGCAAGGTTTAAGATGTGTTGTTTTCTTGTAGTTTCATTTTATGTTTCCTTAATTCCTGGACTAACAGTTACAGGTCTTTGAATTATAATAGATAACCACTGTGAGCAGATTTGAGAGGGTATGTAGACAAGCATTATTCATGTTTAGGTATAAAAATATTAATCTCTATATTTTTTAGCTTCATAAAACTATAGCTGTGAGAATTTACAGGTACATTGTAATTGTTTTAATACCTTATCTTTTGGTTAAGACCGATAAATAAGTATTTATACGGAATTGCCACAGGTAAATGATATATCCAGGAGTCAACTACATTAGGGGAAAGGATACCAGAAAGTAGATTTTGAGTCCAAAAATCATGGTGGATGATTTTTGATAGTTGGTAAGTAAGCTATGGTAAGTTTATGAAATCTTGCACTCTAGGCTGGTCTGTTATATCTCTATGACACCTAACCTGGAAGGCATTATTGCCTGCTTAATGCTGCCAGTTCAGAAAGTAAAATTACTCAGCGCAGTCTGTACTGTAAGCATAGGCATACTGAGCACACCATGCTGTACTAGGCAGTCTTGTCAGACATTCAAGAAAATGGGCTTACAGCTCCCAGTACCCTGATATGTGTTCATAGGGTTGGGAGGATGGCCTAATGGTTAAGGTGTTTGCCTTACAAACACAAGGTGCAGGGTTTGAGTCTCACAAGGGATAATTGGCTAGGCTTCCAATGGCTCGCAAGGGCAGTTAGCCTGGTATGAACCTATGAATCAGAGTAGTGGCACAGGTATACAAGGCAGGCTACAATATGCATGTATGCATCAGTGCACTATTTTTGTGAATGGCAAAGCCTGACTTAATGATACAGTGAACTCAGGCATGATTCTGGAGTTTCTTGAATGGTTGATGAGATGAAAAGGAGTCAGCAGGTTGGAGCTTGTAGCGGCATAGTAGATATCCAGTGTGTTTACTCACTATGTTGAAAGGTTAACTACAAGTTTTTAAAAATGAACTTAAGCGCTTCACTGGGAAAGGATGTAAGAGATGGAGAGGAATTTAAGTTAGTATTAAGCTTAGTGAACAGTCAGATTTCATCTATGTAATTCTGCAAACAGTTGACAATGACGCAGAAGCCATTCAGTGGTGGAAAAGTTTGAGATTTTGATTTTTGTAAGATGCAGGAATAAATGATGTCAGAGTTATTGATTTCTTAGGAGAGGGACCATGATAATATAGATACGCACCACATGGAGTGTACTGATGATATTCTTAACTTGGCAGAAAGACAAGACGCTTACATAGTTTTACATTTGAGACCAAATCATATTAACTTTCAGATGTGCATAACTTTTGACTCATACCCTGCATCACAATTGTTTTACAGCGGTTCTTACCCCTTGCATCTTTTCATTTTCCTGATGACTCCTTTACCCTCCTGCCTGTTGCTGCTTTTGTTTATCTGAATTCTTCTGCTGCCTTTTTTGGCCTGACAGTCTGCTCACACCCCTGCAACTTCAGTTTAATAATATATCACCCTGATATACTCTTCTATTCCAAATTGTTAGCAAGGTTTCCCTGTCTGGAATGAGTGAAATTCACCAGTACCACAGACATTCTCTGTTTGCTATGCTTCCCCACAACTAAACCATTATTCCAAATCTCTGCTTGACATAGCTTTATGAGTTAAGTTTTACAGTACTGGACCATAACATTTTTGCTTTTCAAACACTTCACACTAGTAGCACCTTTGAAAGGGTCATTGTATACCCCAACTCTCTGTATATCCTGTTCTCCTCTGTTACCCTTCTCTGTGCCATTTCTGTAGTTCCACCTGCCAAGTTATTGGCACTCACCTGTCCTATGATGTGTGTCTCCTGTAATCCATGAGGTTTTCTCATTTCCTGTCTTCTCCTTTTTAATTTTAGGTTGAAAAATTAATATTTCTTTGCTAATTAAACATTTCAGATAGCTTTTATTGTAAATGAGACATAGATGGAAATATTTGCATAACTCTATGTACTGTAAAAGGAATTACTGTATGCACTGTTTTAAAGTAGACAAAGAAAATAAAGTAAATTTATGACTGTAGAATTACTCAGGTATGACCGAATCTTTATTAATTTGCAAAGAGCCGTAAAAATTCACTGAATTATGTGTTACATCCTTGATGGGGTCCTGTTTAAATTAGTGTTGCAGCAAAATATGGGATTGCAATTATGCTATAAACTACAAATGCTCTTATATGGTCTTTTCCAAAAACAGCCACACATGGGTTTTCCCCTGCATTTAAAATATTTAACAAACTTCAAAGGCTGTTACAGCTTAGGCTAAATACATGCCACTCTACCATGTTTTTGTGATTTTTGGCAACTCACCACTTATTCATTCTTAATGCATTCCTTTGGCTGAACTACAAGAAAATCACATTCATTCATTTATTTATTTCAGGCACTCAATGGGCAAACAACAGAGAAAATAATCCCAGACAGGAGCGGGTCTTCTATAAGATGCTCACAAACACTGCATGCATACGCACACACACACACACACACACACACACACACACACACACACACACACACACACACACACACACACACACACACACACACACACACACACACACACACACACACACACACACACACACACACACACACATGCACGCACGTGCACACTTACTCACTCTCACTAACTCATGCCTTGGAAACCTTGGTGCTGTCTGTTTATCTTTCTTTTATGTCAGACAGATTCAATGTCTGCTGAAAAATAGCTGTGAACCTTGTAAAGACTGATAAAAATATTGCTGGTTGTATAGATATAAAATATTTGATGACTATTTGCTTGTTTATATTTAACATTTTGTTAGCTAGCTGGTCACATAGGCCTCAGGAACTCTTCTTTGAAAGAAATATAAATCTTTGCTTGGCGATGAGACATGTCTGTGTAGCTCGACAACAGAGAAAAATACTAGCTAATGACATCTAATCAAAAAAGTGTAGATAACTGAATTAAAAGAAAAACAGAATTCTTAAAGAAAATTAGAGGTCATCATAAAGGAAGACAGAAAAATGTTTTAACATGAAAAGAACCTGGTCTATAATGTCTACAATATAATTTTAGGAAGAATAGCTCCAGTCTCAAAAAAAACACAGGTAATTTATACTCAAATGCCTGACATGTATTTTCTTTTCTTTCGTAAATTCCTAACAGGAAAAGTTCACTTTGGCTGCCAAAGGAGAAATTCTAAGATCATCATTGTTAATGAATACAACCAGGTTCTGTGCACCTGGGCAGCTGGAGCACAAAGTGCTGTATGTTTGGAAGATTACCGACTCATTGAAGAAGCAAACAGCGCAAATATAATTCTACTTATGTTAAACGCAACAGAAGAAGATGATGGACTGTATGCCTGTATTTACAGGGTATCTGGGAACAGGACACAGAAATATCAACATAATTGTAAGTCCTGCTTTTTATAACATTATTTAAACTATCCTGAAAGTAGGAGAAGCAATTTCAGTTACAAAAATTAAGATCAATAAACATTACAGATATATCCTGCTATATGTTCATTCTGTACTGAAGACATTTATTTATTTATTATTGCATTTATTTTGAGCAGGAATTTAGACCAGACCACTAATGCCCTCTTTACAGCCACAGACTTGTTTAGCAGAGTAAAACAGCTGCAGCTATAGGATAGTATGATAAAATGGCAAATCACAAGTCAAACATAGCTCTACAGTCACGATAAAAGAACATGAATCACATATCACCAGCAAGCAAGCTATTAATGGGTAAAAGAAAGGTATTTCCTTTTTAGAAAACGACACACCACTTAGAGAAAGCATTTGTCCCAGTCCCTTTCAATAATACACCAAACCAAATGAGATTTGAATATCTTTATTAAACTTAAACATAACTTTATTGAGCAATATTTTAATTTATTGATCACATCTTGACATCCATTAACCATTTACTAGGGCATAACCCTGCTCACCCTAGCCCTGGTCTATATTAGAACACCGAACGTTCAAAATTTTGAGTGTTCTAATATCAACCCATTTTCAGCGAATGCTGAAAATATCTAAGAAACAGAAAACCAAATTGTTTCCTAGGGAAAGAATTTGGTTGTTTGTTTCTGTTGCTTTGGTATTTTCAGTGCTGTGGTGGAAAGTTATGGGTCGTGTTCAGGTAAGTGTGCGATTGTGTGGACGTGAGTTAGGGTGGGTTAGGTGAGTTAGGGTTAGGGCGCAGGTCAGGTAAATGTGCGATTGTGTGGACGTGAGGGTTAGGGCGGGGTAGGTGAGTTAGGGTTAGGGTGCGGGTGAGGTGACTGTGCGATAGTGATGGACCTTAGGGTTAGGGTTTGGGTTAAGGTAAGAGGATAGTTAGTGGTGTATGTATAGTTTAGTGTAGGGCTAGATGTAAGAGTTTAGGTGTATGTGTGTGGATTGCTGTTTGTTTGGTGTGTTTGTGTTGTGTGTATGTGTTTTGGAACAGCAAATTTTTTCCCTAGGAAATTGTTTGATATTAGAACACTCGACATTTTGAACATTTGGTGTTCTAATATAGACCCCAATAAGCAACGTTCTCACCTCAGCTTGCTTACTTTATCAAACAGCACGTCCTCACCTCTACTCTCTTTTACTAATCAAGCAGTGATCCATCTCTTACTTTCATTCCCCAGATTATTGAATTAAACATCCAACACCAGAGGGGGAACAGAAGAGGGACAAGCCTACCTCTCTTCACTGACAGTCTGCTCTCCCTCATTCACTCTAAAACCTTCAGCAAACCTTCCAAAACCAACCTAAGTGTACATTCAAGAGGTCCAACCAAAATCATTCAGGTGTACTCCATCCTCTCTGTACCAGACTGAATGCCTGTCATCAACATCCCATTTCCTTATCATATAAATACCTCAATGGCCATCGTCTGTCAGTCCTCATACTACCAACTCTACCCCAACATTTCAACATATGAACTACAGTCCAAGAGTAAAGTCACGTACTCTGTCACCTGTGCTAATATACTAATCGCAGCTAAGTCTACCCTGACTGACTGACTCCTTACTTTATTCCCAAACCTGAACCAAATACTTCAACACACTCCTTCCCACCAAACTCCTTCATCCTCAGACAGCTGCAGCATAAATTTAACAAAATCTTGCAATGCCATACAATACCCTTTCTTTTAAAAGCTACCCAGGAATCCCATGCCAAGCATCTGATCTTTCCAAGCCAACCTGACACACTTCATCTGGCAGCACCAGAGCTCGAACCACTGCCATATTGATTGAATGAAAATTAACCCATTTCTCCCAGAACTTCTCCTACTAGGCCTTCAACTCCAGCCAAACTGAACATAACTCCAAACAGTCAACAGCCCTTCTCCAATCATGCATCCATCCTTTGGCCAATGAGCCACAAATATTCCCCCCCCAAAATAAGCTTCCCATCCCAATACTTCCTGCCTCATCTATAAACAATGACAAATCCCCTTGAACAATCCAATCCACATGACAAAATCCATTCCATTAAACTGCTCCAAAAAGACAACCACAATGCTAAATCAGCCTGCACCGGCTTATTAACCATCACCCAATGATGTCTGCTTTTCCCCTTGTTCAACAAAAGGCCACTAACCCACAAAACTAATTTTATATCATTGCTGGCTGACTTCAGAGTTGTGCACTGTTATTTTTGCTTCAATGTATAGATTTTCAGATCTCTGCTGAAGGTGTTGGTTTTCCCTATACCCACCCTCCCTATTCTTGTGTGGTTGTTTAAATTTGGAGGCTTTTGCAGTTGCCCACCCCCACTGTAGATTTGATCTGGGACACTCCCTCCAGTCCCATCTCTTTACCTCATTCTACCTAATAGACTCCTTCTGCACTTATTTTTAGTCATTTTTAATTTAATTGCATTTTTTAAACTGTTTGGTCTAACATTGCTACATACTCAAGTGTGCTAGCTTGCACTGCATTTGAATTGTTTTTACTGCTGTTTTAGGTACTTTTCTGTATATATATATATATATATATATATATATATATATATATATATATATATATATATAGGTTCACTTTATAACATCAAAATACTGAAATGTCGAATTTCAGTATCTCAAGGCTATAAAGTTGAATGTTAAAAATAGCGAACGTTCATAATCGCAAATTTCACATATCTCGAATATATGTCGAATTCGCGGTTATGAAGTTGTGCTACGTAATGTCCGGGTTTGTGTTTTGGTGGTGCATGGTGCCGTGTGTGGATGTAGGTGTTATGTCAGGTAAGTGAGTGTTTTGTAAGGGTTTTGAGTGGGAGTTAGAGTGTGTGTGAGGGATTGGAGAATGTGCGTGTGTGAGTGAGCTTTTGTGTTGTGTTTGTGCGATCATGGAGTTAGTATATATAAGTAGGGGGGTGGGGGGTGCAGGGGTGCTTGCCCCCCTGCGTATGTGTGTGTGAGTTGTGTATCTGTGTTTTTTTTTGTTTATGTTGTGATGTGGGTGTTGTGCTGTATGTTTAGTGTAGTGTGTGCGGTGTTTTTGGTTATGTGGTTTCGCGGTTTTTGTTTGTCGGTGTTTTGTGGATTCGGTTTTATAGTCTCGAGATACTGAAATTCGATATTTCAGCATTTTGAGGTTATAAAGTGAATATATATATATATTTAAAAAAAAAAAAAAAAAATATATATATATATATATATATATATATATATATATATATACATACCTTTCCTGTAACTAGTGTTCAGATTTGCTGTATCCAGGACTGTATATAAGCTTCTGAGCCCCCCAGGCTTTCTGTGTTGGAGGGAAGCCTTCTAGCTTATCAGTGGGAGTGGTAAGCACTAGGTAACCTATCTACCACATAAGGAGTGGTTCTGGCTCAGGAATTGTAGTTATTGGCCGTTTGGGCAGTTTTTCCATCTCTCTCACTTTCTGATTTAAAAGCCCACATTTGGACTTGTTTCCCCCCTTTCCTGTAACTAGTTTAGTCCAGCTACAGATTCTTAGTTTTAGCACTTGAATTTGCTTATTCATGATTAGCACTTGGTCAGAACTTGTAAGCACTAAATATCCTACTAATTACTACAGCACTCAACCTTCCAAATTACCTAGAGGAAAACAGTTTTGCTACTTACTTTCCTCACTTGCTTAGAGAAAAACAGCTCTTGTACTCACTTTCTTCACTTATCTAGAGGGAAATAGTTTTTTATTCAGGCATGTCCAAGGGTCAGCTCCCAGTGTTCTCTCCTGTCTATCTGATGAATCTGGGCATCTTGGGGCAATGTAGAAATTGCCTCATGTACACAGACAACCCTCTCCTCCTACCACCCAACACTACAACCTCTGAGAGATGCACTTATCTAGCCAAACTGGAGGTAAAGCTCTCTCCAATCAAGACTGAACTTGACAGTCAGAGGAGAAGGTAAACACTTGCACCACACCACACTCCTCCTTAGTCTCACTAAATCTACACCACCAAAATGCACATATAGAAACACAAAAACATTGCCGGAGGCTCTCAATAATAATCTGCTCAAGCAACAGAGACCTCCAAAGCAGAAATGCAAGCAACCTCCCCCCCAACACAACCTAAATGACAGATAGCCCGCAGACTCAGTGTGCCACTCAACCACAGCCAATAAGGCAAAACAACATACCCAACACACTAGTCATAAGTGACTCTATAGTCAGGCACACTGATGTCCCACTCACCAGGCTAAAAAGGAGAAGGTTACTGTCAGCTGCCTGTCGGGTGCCAGGATCTGTCACATAACCCACGCACTCAGATCACTCCACAACAAGTACAAATATGACTCTGCCATTGTCCATGTTGGTGTGAACGACCTGAGACGTACCACCCTGGACTACATGAAAAGAGACATGGAAGAGCTCTCCAATCTTGTGGCCCAGGCAGGTGTGACCCTAGCCCTGAGTAGCATTCTGCCATCACCTAGAATGATGCCGCAGTACAAGGACAAAATTATTGACCCACAATTGGCTAAGCTTCTGGTGCCATTCTAAAGGGATCCAGTATCTATCTGCCTGGGATGACATGGTCAACTGACCACGATGCTTTGCTAGAGATGGCCTGCACCTGTCACCCCTGAGATTCTGGATACTGGCAAAGGTTCTTGCCGCCCCTATAGTGCCTTTTTTAGGCAAGGGTCAAATGACAAATTCACCACCGTAACAGAAATAGGCAAGCAAAAACTGAGGGTGATGCTACTCAATGCTAGAAGTCTAAATCTCAAGATGCATTCACTCGAGGCACTCCTTAAAATGGAGAACATCAATATCTGTGCAGTGACTGAGACCTGGTTCAAGACTCCAGAGAGCACCCCTGCACTACCAGGCTATAACTCATACCACATTTTTTGGCCATGTAACCTGGACTGGAACACCAAAGGCGGAGGTGTGTCCATATTCATTAAGGATATCCATACCTCCAGGCTAGTTGCTCAGCATAATGCATCCAAGGTTATCCAAGTGCAACTAACTCTGGGCAAAATTGCAATCCAAATCGTAGCTTGCTACAGATCACCCACCATGCCCCAGGATTCCCGCTCCTCTTTTCTTGATGTACTGGAAAATATTAGGGTTCAACCAAACACCCTAATAATGGGCAATTTCAACTACTCCATCATTAATGGGGAAACTAATCATGTACCAACTCCTTCGCTTAATGCTTTCTGGAATTCATAAACTCCAATGCCCTGGATCAACTTATCCACACCCCCACCAGGGGCAACAATATCCTAGATCTAGTCATTACCAACATGAGTGACCGGTGTTCCACACCTGAAGTCAACACCTCATTGGTCTGATCTGACCATAAGCTAATTACCCTAGATATCCACATCCTGCCCCCACCCCCCATTAAGGAAACCATGGTAAAAAATTTCTCCAAAGCCAACTTCATGTTTCTTAAGACAGAAGTGATGAACTTCATGACACCCATGCAGATGGACAATACACTTACGACTACTGAATCCTACACAGTTGCACTTTATAAGCACTTACATGAGTGCATGGATCATGCTATCCCAAACAGAATCAAGATGCTATCCTCCAAAAAATGGAAGCCAATCTGGTGGTCCCCTGCCATAAACAAACTGTAAAACAGAAGGAAGAAACTGTTGCAAAAGAGAGTAAAATCCCATGAGTGGAGGAGCTCCCTGGTCAGCCTCAGTAAGAAGCTGCAATCCCTGATAAAATCCTCCAAAGCTAGTTATGAAAACAAAATTGCCACTGATTCTAAAGACAACCACAAAGCATTCTATAGCTATGTCAAGAATCTCAATGGCAACACTCAGATCTGCTCTGAGTTACAGCACAATGGCACTAAATACACAGACACAACTGATATTGCCAACATCCTGGCAAATAGGTTCAGTGCTAACTTTACCCCCCCTCTCACCTCCTAAAGAGCCCATCTCTATACCGGAAGAATGCAAAGTTCCTGTAATCACAGCTGCACAGGTAAAAACCACACTCTCCAAAGCCAAGAACACAGCATCCATGGGACCAGACAACATCCCAGGCTGCGTTCTACATGAACTACAGAACAAACTGGCACCCCACCTAAGTACCATGTTCAATCATAGCCTCACCTCAGGCTTTGTGCCTGCTGAATGGCGCACAGTGACAGTTATCCCACTCCACAAGGCGGGTGCCACCACGGACCCCGGGAACTACCACCCCATTAGCCTGATGAGCCTGGTCTGCAAGGCCATGGAACGTATCATCATGGAACTTATAAACAAAGACATTGGTAATCTCCAAACTCTGGACCCCACCCAGTTCGGGTTTGTAAAAGGCAGATCATGTGTCCTAAACCTGATAGACTTCTTTGAAGCAGTCACCAAAGCCTTAGACAAGGGTAAGGTGGGTCACACAGCCTATCTAGATCTTGCCAAGGCTTTCAACACCATCCCCTTTTCTGGAATTATAGATAAACTCACTAAACTAGGTATAAATCCCTATGTCACAAGATGGGTTGTCAACTGGCTCAGTGACAGAGCCCACACTGTGAATGTAGCAGACTCTAAATCCGACTTCAGACCAGTGACAAGTGGAGTACCACAGGGTTCAGTCCTGGGTCCTCTCCTGTTTGGTATCTACTACTTTGAAGTACAGGCTAACACAGAAGGTCTTTGGCTAATGAAGTTCGCAGATGACTGCAAACTAGGAGCCATAATCGAAACTCCTAATGATGTGGACATCCTACAAAAGGGCCTCATAGGGACAGATGCCTGGTTTCAAAGCCATGGCCTCAAGCTCAATGCCAAAAAGTGCATTGTCATCCCCTTTGGTAAAAACTCTGTACCCATGAACTACAACATAGGCGGTAGTATACTTAACACCAAAAGTGTGATAAGAGACCTTGTGACACAGGTGGACAGTAGTCTCTCCTTTGATAATCACATCGCCGCAGTAGTCCTTCTGTGTGGCACACCTCATCACAAAAGGTTTCTCATCCAGAAAAAAAGAGGTCATTGTTCCCCTCTACTCATCACTCATTAGACCCATTATAGACTACAATGCCCCTTTTGGTATGTACCTCACAAGACATCTACAACAACTGGAAAGGCTGCAGAAATACCTCACAAAGAGGATTTCAGGCCTCAAACAGATGCTAAACCTTGTCACCACAATAAACGGAACATATACTCTGAATATAACTACTACTATTTATATCAAAAGCTCCTCCTAATTAGCACTCTTCAAGAAAAACCTTGATGATCGGATGGGAAATAGGAAATTCGCCCCGGGGATCACCTTGCAACAGTTTCTTTCTTCTGTTGTAGAGTTTGTTTATGGCAGAAGACCACCAGATTGGCTTTCTTTTTTTGCAGGATAGCATCTTGGCTCTGTTAGGGATAGCATGATCCATGCACTTCTGTTGTCCATCTGCATGGGTGTCATGAAGTTTGCCACTTCTGTCTTAAGAAGCGTGAAGTTGGCTTTGGAGATTAGCATATTGCTGCCCCTGGTGGGGTGTGGATAAGTTGATCCAAGGTGTTGGAATTGATGATTTCAGAAAGTACATGAGTAGTTTTCCCAGTTAATGGTAGGGAATATTTTCCAGTGTATCAAGAAATACAATCTGGATTGCAGTTTTGCCCAGAGTTAGTTGAACTTGGATAATCTCGGATGCATTATGCTGAGCAACTAGCTTGGAGGTGTGAATAACCTTAATGAATATGGACACTGAATTATAGCCTGGTAATGCAAGGGTGCTCTCTGAAACTTTGAACCAGGTCTCTGTCACTGCACAGCTGTCAATGTTCTCCATTTTAAGGATTGCCTCGAGTGAGTGCATTTTGAGGTTTAGACTTCTAGCATTGAGTAGCATTGCCCTCAGATTTTGCTTGCTTGTACCTGTTACAGTGGTGAATTTGTCATTTGAACCTTGTCTAAAAAAGACACTATAGGGGCAGGTGCAGGCCATCTCTGGCAAAGCAGCATGGTCTGTCGATCATGTCATCCCAGGCAGACAGCTACTGGATTTTCTTAGAATGACACCAGAAGCTTAGCCAATTTTTAAAGTCAATCATTTTGTCCTTGTACTGTGGTATCATTCTGGGTGATGGCAGGATGCTACTCAGGGCTAGGGTCATACCTGCCTGGTCTACAAGAAATTCACACTAACATGGACAATGACAGAGTCATGTTTGTACTGACATGGGGTTATGTGGCGGATCCTGGCACCTGACAGGCATCTGACAGTAACCTTCTCCTTGTTTAGCCTGGTGAGTGGGACATCAGTGTGCCTGACTATAGAGTCACCTATGACTAGAGTGTTGTATTTGGGTTGTGTTGGGGGTACTTTAGACATGCCTGAATAGAGTAATTTGTTGAGTTCTGAACAAATGCTGAGCTCAAAGACACATGCTAAAACTAAAAAGCTGGCTAGTTGCAAATGAAAAGTTAAGAACAGAAGTTAATTCAACCTTCACTCTATTAGATTGAGTGATTGACTGAACTAATGAGGGGAGAGACTGTGTCACAGATCACATATACAGTATGATGAGGGAACTGCAAAGCCACCCAATGGGTTTAAAACAGAAGAGGAGACAGACTCAGAAATGCTTTACTGCAAAACAGACATTATCAAAAATGCACCAGAAAAGGTCGGATAGAGCACTCACAAACAGAAAATACAACTCTCAGTATGAAAAAAGTAATGTTAAAACAGTATACAGTTAATGCACAGTATGAAACAAAAGTAAAAATACTTTACTAAATACAAAAATGTATATCAACTGTATAGCACAATTATAAGTGTTTCAGAAGTGCAGTTCAGTGAAATAAGTGTAAGAAATAAGTGTAAGAAATAACTTATCCTGCTCTTGGAATCTTAAGGAATTTCCACTTATGCAATGCAATCCAGAGCCTGAGCCATACAAGCCATCAGTATCTTTTTCTTTCTTCCATCTTATTTACAGTTAATCATCACAGCTCTTGGCCCTTACTCCAAGTGCACTACAAATTACTGGTGCCTTTTCCTTCCTACCCAACTTTACTTTAAATTATCAGTGCCCCTGTGCCATCACCGAAGTCCATTGTTACTGTCTGGAACAGCCTTTTTGTATATAAATTCCTACCATGACACTTCTCCAAATGTCAGTCATAGTACCCTGGTTACCCATGACCTGTACCATTGACCTGCAGGTATTGTTGTCGTATCTTGTATCATACATTGTGTTATGTTCCATTTTTACAACTTTATTAAATATTCACATTTTAACAATGACCTAGGGAGACATACATTAATGTAAAGAGAAACCATTGCAGCATTTTCATGCATTATCATGTATTGTTCCCACAAATTCCATTTATTTCTAATTTGCCCTTCCATTTTCTGATGATCCCACCTTCAGTTCCTTAATCTCCTTTACAATATTCAGCATTTCAGTTACAGTTGATTTAGATTTTGACATTCACTTTCTAGTAATTGATTTTTTGACTGTCAATAGCATTGCATACTTGGGAGCTATATAAATATCCAGTCACTGTCCTTTTGTAAACTGCCTTTTTATTCTCTTTTTTCAGTCTTTTTAAGCAACTCCTGATTGATTCTTAAAGTCATCATGCAATGTTCTGTATGCCCTATTATGTAATATCTCATTGTTAGCAAACAGTGTTGGCCATGCAGCTTTCACAGTTATTACGCACGAGTGCTTTTTTAAGCAATGCATATCAGTGCATTAATCTAGCATAACTGGTTTAACATTGCACAATAGAGACCCTCCCCATGTTGCCCAGGAACAATTCCCTGTTCCATATTCCACAGAAGTTGCACCACTACTTGCTTGTGATACAGTAGACCCTTGTCATACCACAAGTCTGTATCTATCACTTCACTGATGTTGCAGGGCTGTGTTTCTAGAAATGGCACAGGCTAAGGATGGTGCAAGAAAGTTTAATGAGATTGTGGTTAGGTATCCATATTTTAATGACTGAATATATTGTTAGCATCTAAATAGTGCAACCATAATTATCTGTTTGCTAAGAGCTGCATAAGAAGAATTCTCAACATGTAGCATTTAATGCCTAAACTCTATTTATAAGGCACATAATTGACATAGTTATGTTGAAGTATGTCCTTAATAACATTGTGTAATCCATTTATCAAGCATGTATCATTGCTAAGTTTGATATGTTTGCTGACTTTGGCTTAGCTCTTCTTGAATATTCTGTAAAATCCAAACTATCACTGTATGCATCTCCTTCTTCTGTTTCACTAAATGCATCAGTTGCTTACATGTATGACTATTACCTACTGTTGTGTTTTGTTGGCTGAGACAAGTACATTGCACCACCCCATTGGACAGTTAAGACAAATAAATAAGTAAACTGCATCACAATTAGTAATTTACATTAATAAATGCAATGCTGCAGTAATGATCATACAATTTAAAGTCTCTGGCCTTTAAGACAAACATAATTTTTCTGCTTTCCTTGATTCCTTGATTAAGGGTTTGTTTGATTCCAAGATAAAGCTGTGTAAAACAGTTTCATGCATTAAGGAGAAAAACAGTGAATGGTGATAAATAGACATATCCTTTATTGAATTAATTATTGGCATAGTATTTGGTGGGCAGCTGCAGTAGTGCAGTGGTTAGCATTACTACCTCACAGCAAGAGGTTCTCTTGTTCGATCCTCGGCTGGGGTGCCTTCTGTGTGGAGTCTGCATGTCCTCCCTGTGGTCATGTGGGTTTCCTCCCACATCATAGGACTGTTCTCAGTGTAAGTGGTCACTTACAATAAGAGCAAGTCTTTTGTAACTGGGCCCATTGTGTCACTCAGAACCACACATTAGTCAGTATATGATAAAACTTGCAGGCTATGTTGGCCAAACAGTCTTTGTCTGCTAATCATTCATTTTGTCTGTCCTGCTGCACGGTGGTCAGCAAAGAATGCTGAAACCACTTAACAATGATTCACATGCTAATAAAAGATGAGCTGAAAAAAATCATTGTTTTTGTTAACAGTACTCCAGTGCAGAAGAGAAATAAGCAGTATATAAGCGATTAAATCAGTTGTAATTATGCACCAATCATTCACAGCATTTTTGCACATAGAGGTTTGCATTTAATTACACGAAAGAAAACAGAATGACAGTTCCGTGCATGTTGTGCTGTTAAATATCTCATCAGAATTAGACAAATTTGCAGACATCTCAACCATTGTAATTAAAATGATATAAAGTTAAAATTAACATCTAATCATACACTAAGAGAATGTATAAGTCAACACATACAGAATTAGAAGAGGGAACCTGCAGAATGCATTAGCTAAGCATATACATATAGCAGGTAGTCATCACACCTTTGTGTTTTTAGTTTTACAGCTGTTTCATGTTAGTTTAAGAGGTGGCAATGTAATTAATTATACTGAATGTATAGAGATAAAATAGATCTTAGAATTACAGGCTGATAAAGGCTTAGGTTTGAATGATGTTGTCACCTTAAGACCTACACTGAAATCACATACACTCATTTATTAATTTACTATTTAAATATTTTGTATTCTCTGGTGGTGTTAAAGGTCTGATGAAGTGCCCTATAGGCATGAAAGTGTTTACCTTGCTAATAAAATTTCTCATTGTTTCCAGGCTGTATTAGCTGGCCTTTGATTATTTTTATTTTTATTTTATCTTTGCGCTGTAATTGACCAGCTTTTACCCATTGTGGTTGTTTGATTTTGTTTGACAGTCATGCATGTTGTACTGCTAAATATCTCATCAGATTTAGATGAATTTGCAGACATCTCAACCACAGTACTTAAGTTAATATAAAGTTAAAACTACCAACATTAGCTTGTGAAATGATAAGATATCTTTCACAGAGTAAAATGGTAATATCAAGTATTGTTGGTAAGGGGAAACCATCTTGCACCATCCATGAGAGGGAATGCAACCCACTACTTGCTACATAAATAATGAAATATTGTTTTGCACAACTTTGGAGAAAAGAATATATGCAAGTTTCTCTCTGGAAAGCCAAGTATTTTTCCTTAAAGCTGTGAAACCTGCAAAGTGAAACTACTACAGCAACAGGGATGTGTGTGTGCAGCCCCACCCCACCAAAATTGATGATGTAGAATAATTTCTCTTACCTGTTAAAATTTTTGCTGAGACATTTTACCAAGGGCATTTTTTACCTTCGTGTTGGTTTTATAGTTCAAACCTGACAAGTTTTACCATTATGCGATGATCTCTGTTTTGGTAGTAATGTTTGAGAGCTGTTAATAGACACTTTAGACAATTTTGAGCTTTTCTCTACTCCTGTAAATGCCAGTGAAGTGCTATAACTAAAGGAGACTGTGGTTTCCCTCAAATGTGAACTTACTTGCCTTATTTACATATTTTCTCAAATTCTAAAAAACTAAAACAAGCACTGGCAGAGACTAAGCAAACGGAAATTTAATAAAATTAGCGCTTTCGTAAAGTTGGAGTACCGAATGGAATCAATGAAAGATTTTATGTCATGTGATATAATATAGGGTCATGTGATTTATGATTACTATTTATTCGCTTTGTCAATTGATTGTTTTTTGTCTTAAGAAGTATAGTCATTGAACTTTACGAAAGCGCTATTTTTATTAAACTTCCATTTGCTTAGTCTTTGCTATTGCTTATTTTAGTTTTTAGTAGTTGTTTTTTCAGTTTGGCGATATTTTCTCAAGTTGATCATCAAGGAGCCAAAAGAAGGCATGCGGGCTCTGGTTCTCCTTCTCAGGATGTTTCTCCCACAGGTTTCTATTCCTCTTCAGCTTCCATACTTTATGGAGCCATTCAACTTTCTGGGAGAGGCACGAACAATGGTAGGAGTAAAGACAACAGCTTCATTGTGAGCGATGGAACTAAGGGCAGCTGATGCTCCCCTTTTGGGGATATTAATAGTGAGGATGGTCCTTCGTTTGCTGTAGTATGCAGACACCGATAAATCAAATGTTCCAACACTGAGTTAACAGATACTGTTAACCACTGCGAACAAAGAAGCAGACTGAAGTCTGATGTCAGGCCTAATTCTTTTTCATGTATTGTTGCTGGCAAATCAGATTCAGAACATGCATATTCCAACAATGTTAATGGTTTTAATAAACTTTTAAGTAAAATTATATATTTTTAGTGATAGTGACACTTCTAACAATGAACGCTCTGAATTTAGTGAAGTTACTTCTTTTTCTTTCCTGAAGGAAATGATTTACTAGTTAGAGAAATGTTTTTTTTAAGTATAAAAGTTTACAAATTGAGATCTTATATTTAAAAGAATGTGTTAAACACCACATTGTACCTCAGGGTTTACGCTTGTTTAAGTTTCCTTTTAGTTTAATATATGATGATGCCATGGTTTAAGATTTTATTAGTTTTTTGATAAATGTGTTCTGGAGCTTTTGGATAAGGTAATTTTCTAAAAGGAAACATATAGTGATACTCTGTGCCATGAGGTAGAAAATTTGCATCATAAAATTATTAATGACTTGGTATTTGATGAGTATAAAGGTCTGTACCACAAGGTTTTGAACAAAATTGATAGAAGGCGTAACAGTCTCTATATGAAAAAGAAAAGAAAGTTAGATAGGGACTTTAAACAATGTGCTGAAAAGGGGGTCTATATTATATATCTGAAGTTTCAAAACTTCGAATCCCATATGTTTGACAACATATGATCGAAGTTTGAAACTTCGAATATATAATAAAACATCAAAAAAAAAAAATAAATAAAACTTATCTTAATGCTCCGAGCAGGGGGACAAGCCCCACTGCACCCCCCACACCCCCCTACTTAAATATACCAACTCCGAGATTGCACTTCAGTGCAGAAAAGGGAAATTCTCCCATTCTGCACCGTAAGGCACCATTACATTTAACCTTCGAAGTTTTCAAAGTTCGATCATATGGTGTCGACCATATGACATTCGAACTTTTAAAAGATTGTTCATGTAATAGGAACCCCTGAAAAGGTTGTATATCCTACTCACAAACTGACTTCTTTTCAACAGTGTGTCAACCAAGGTAGGGTTTACAGTAGATTTGGTAGATTTAATGTTGATAACTGTGAGGAAGGTGACGAGTACAATTCTTATAATGAAAGTTATTACAGGATTGATGGGCAGGATTTTTGGCATTACACACGCTTGGAGAAAGCAGCAAACTGGAATTTTCAGAGAGGATACCAGTACACAGACAGGATGACACACCTCGGGAGGGGACGGGTTTATTCAGAGAGGGACATTACAGGAAATATCCCCTAATTGTAATTCCGTTGTGAATACTTTCGATGGATTCACTATCTATAATTATACCAACAAGAACATTACTAATGAACATTTTTCATTATTTTTAAAGAGATTTAAATTTGTGCACACAAGAAAGGTTGACATAGTTGGCAGTTTAATTGAATTTAAATTATACACAAGAAAGCTTAATTTCAATATTTTATTTTCAGATGTGAATAAACATAGGAATAAGTACCCCACAGGCAACGGCTACAACAATAGGAGAAGTAGTACTTTTACCCCTCCCCGTACCCTTTTGTTAATGTTTTTGAAAAGGCAGTTACCGAGGACATTTACAGGGTATATTCAGGAAAAAGAGATTTTGGTCCAAGTTATCTAAGGATGAGGTCAAGTTATTAGACAAGCTTAGGCCTGACTCTACCATCCATATCATGAAGCCAGACAAGGGAGGGGGTGTTGTCATTTACAACAGTGTAGATTACTCTGATGTTATGCAAAATATCTTATTTGATGTTGATATTAATGCTCCAGTTTCGAAGAACCAGATCAACATAGCCTATAATAGGAGTGACTCTGTTTTGGAAGAATATGCGTTGAATCAGCACATTACCTCAGGTGTATACGATGTTTTAGTTAACAACAATCCTGTCATTCCTCCTATATTCGGTATTCCAAAGATCCATAAGAATATTCTTAATCCACTTTTTAGGCAAATAGTCTCAGCCAGTGGCTCTATAACTCACCCTCTAGCGGTATATGTGGACAAATGAGTGAAACACGTGGTTGATAAAATAGCCCATTTACTTAAGGATTCTTGGGAATTCTTAGGACACCTTAAGAAAGAAATTTGGTCTAAGGAACTTATTTTTGTAACAATTGATGTGAAGGATTTCTTTTCATTTATACTGAAAGATATTGGTTTGGAATTTTTTGAGGAGATGTTGTTTCTCCATTCCTCACTACCTAATGAGCAAATTACCCTTTTGGTGGAATTAATGGCACTTATTTTGGAAAACAGTTTCATGTTTTTTTTAGGGGGAATAATTTCAACAGATTAAAGGATTGGCATGGATGCAGCACGTGCTCCTGTTTATGCCAACCTTGTTCTCCTGGGGGGGGGGGGGCACGAATATGCTCTTAACAGTTGTTTCATAAAGAACTTACATTTATATCTGCAGTCCCTGGATGATATTTTTATTTTGTGGAAAGGTACCAGTGAAAGGTTGGATGATTTTGTGAATTATATCAATAGGCTATGGATTATTTTAAATTTACCTACCACAGCCCCTCTCACAAATATGCTACCTTAATACCTTGATTTCTCATGACACAGATGTCTTTAAGTCTAACATTTATCGTAAGGATACTTTTTGTAATTCATATTTATATTGTACTAGTTGTCATCCTTGCACACAAAAGAAATGTTTGGTTAAGGGACAAACCATTCACATGGCTAGGATGGCTTCCCAACCTCATGGCATGTTAACAGAATTGGCTACACTAGCTAATATGTTTTATGCTAGGGGTTACCCAAAAAACTTGGTGGATAGTATTATAGGGGGAACACACCAGGGCTGGAATAACAAATATAAACCCCTTTTGGGTACAAGATTGCAAAAAGGTAGTTTCAGTGGTACATCCAAATTTGCATGTGTTATGCAATACAATCCACATTCTAATGATATTAAGAATGCAATCAGGAAAAAGTGGTTCATCTTTAAAACCAACCCTGATATTTACAACTTATTGGGTGATTATTCAATTTTTGTGTTCAGAACTGGTACCAATTTTAAGAAACTTTTTGATAGTAAGTCCGGGCATAGTAAGATGAAGCAGGGCACTGTCCCATGTGGCAACTGTAGACAATGCTCCTTCATTTTAAAAGCAACAGAGGCTATTTTAAACAATGCCATGAAATCTAAGGTAGTGTTTTTAAAGGGTAATTGCAACACTAGCAAAATAGTGTACCTTGCCAAATGTGAGAGCTGTTGTAGTTTCTATATAGGTAAAACGGAGCAGGCATTAAATACCAGAATTTATGAACACACTAATGACATCAGAAGTGGAAAGGAGATGAACGCACTTTATTAACACTCCATTAAATGTTCCAACTTTACTAAGTTTACTTTTGGTATTATTGGTCAGCCAGTTTTGGACCCGGGGGGGGGGGGTGTGATTGGAAGAATGTATTACATAACAAGGAACTCTTTTGGCAGCTCAGGTTAGATGTCATGTCACCCCCAGGACTAAATGATACTATCTCTATTGCTTCAGACTTAAAGATCAGGTCTAACAAACTATAGACTTATAAAGCGTTAATTTGTTTTAATTTCATGTATTCATTTTATTGTGGCACATGGTTTTTATTTTTTCCGTGACATTTCATATTTTTCTTTCTTTTTTAGTTAGGCACAGAGTATGTCTGTAATTATTGTAATATTACTTTGACTAATTCAATGATTTTAATTATGGTATGTTTGATTAATTAACTAGGTGGTGTATTTAAGTAAAGTTGGGTATGTGCATGCTTTTGTATTCTGAGGAAGTCCCTGCTTGATGTGGGATGAAAGGGCAAAATACTTTGTTTGCTTTTAATAATTTTTTAATCCATTGGGACCCTCTTTCAGTGCATTTGTTACTTTTGATTTATTGGTAATAATGCTTGCCAATTAGTCACATTTGTGATATTTTACAGTACAGACTGTCTGTGATGTGTGTGCACGTGTGTGTGTGTGTGTGTGTGTGTGTGTGTGTGTGTGTGTGTGTGTGTGTGTGTGTGTGTGTTTAGGGGGTAGAGGCTAAAACATTATATTATTTTAAGGTTTGTGTTTATCTAATAAATGCATCAATCAGTTACTCAATCAACAACTGCACTTAGATTGCATGACATGTTTCTGGTCACCATGTACAAGTACATGAGAGATATATAAACAGTGAGTTCCAAATTTCACCTTAATGAGTGTGATTTTTGTATTGTCATCTGAAATGTACAGCCATTTTGATGTAAGAGGGGATAACTATCAGAACTCTATAGCCACTGATGACCATAGCCTCATAATTCTCAGTATAAGGGGATAACTATCAGAACTCTAGAGCCTTTGATGACCATAGCCTCATAGTTCATAGGTTCATAGGTTCATAGGTTCAATACTAGACTATCTGGCCCTAGGGCATTTATAAGCCTAGCCAGAATGTGTTTGGCTTTCGCCACCCATTTTAAATTTATTTTGCTATGCCCTTTTTCGAGGTTAGTATACTGTGCCTCTGTCTAACAGTGACACAGAAGTGATACCCGGGGTAAACCTATGATCTCCCATCCACTCATCAAGATTCCTCTTGAAGAGAGTCAATGAGGGACTCTGCCTAACCTGGACTGGGATTTTATTCCAGAGTGAAGGGAGCCTCTGGGTTATGAATCTGTCCCTCCAGCATGTCCTATTTATTTCAGTGCTGAGATTCAAGTCTCTCGAGCGCATAGCTCGATGGGATTTGGATTTTCTGAGGTGCAGCATGTCCATTAATTCCGGGTTGGACATGGCTTTATACGTCAGGCACAGATTGCCTCTGAACAGGCGGTATGCCACTGAGTAGAGCTGGAGTTTCTTTAACCGAGCAGCATATGGCATCTGAGGTACTTTTGGGGTCTTTCCAGTTGCTGCAGGTGTCTGGTAAGGTACATCCCAAAAGGGGCATTGTACTCAATTATGGGCCTGATGAGGGATGAGTAAAGAGGCATGATGACCTCCCCTGATCTAGATGTGAATCCCTTCATGATTAGGTGGGCTATATAAAATGTTTTTCTAACCACTTTGGCCACGTGGTTGTCAAAAGAGAGATTGCTATCAACTTGAGTCCCCAGGTCCCTAATTACTTCTTCTGTACTTAATGGATTACCACCTATGTGGTAATTTGTGGGCACTTTGTTTTTGCCAAAGGGGATGACTATACACTTTTTGGCATTTAGCTTGAGGCCATGGCTCTGGCACCAGTTGTCTGTTTCTATGAGGCCCATTTGGAGGATGCTTGTGTCGGCTGGAGAGTCGATTATGGCGCCCAGTTTGCAGTCATCTGCGAACTTGGTCAGCCACAGTCCTTTGGTGTTGGCCTGTACCTCCGAGAAATATATACCGAACAAAAGAGGTCCCAGGACTGAGCCTTGTGGGACACCACTTGTAACTGGTTTGGAGTCTGACATGGCTCCAGCAATTCTAACCATGTGGGTTCTGTCCTTGAGCCAGTTTGCAATCCATCTAGTGACATAGGGGTTTATATTTAAGCTGGTGAGCTTATCTATAATGCCCGAGTGGGGTATTGTATCGAAGGCTTTTGCGAGGTCCAGGTAGGCTGTGTGGACCACCTTCCCCTCGTCAATGGCCTTGGTGACTGTTTCAAAGAAATCAACCAGGTTTAAGAGGCAGGATCTGCCCTTAACAAAGCCGAACTGGGTAGGATCCAATGTTTGTAGGTCCCCAATATCTTTATTTATGAGGTCCATGATGATCCTTTCCATAGCTTTGCAGACCAAGCTAGTCAGGCTTATGGCTCGATAGTTTCCAGGATCCGTTGAGGCACCACCTTTATGGAAAGGGACCACTGTTGCTGTACGCCACTCTTTGGGCACATATCCTGTAGTAAGGCTGAGATTGAACAGTAGTTTTATGTTTGGGTTTAGCTCTTCTTGGAGTTCATGTAGGACGCAGCCCGGGACGCCATCTGGTCCCATTGATGCTGTGTTTTTTGCTTTGGAGAGGGCGGCTCTTACCTGAGCATCTGAGATGTCAGGGGGGCAGCACTCTGCTGGGATAGATATTTGCCCTTTTGGTGGGGGAGTTTGCGCTGAACCTGTCAGCAAGGATGTTGGCAATGTCTGTGGGTACGGTGTATTTTTTGTCATTTTGGACTAATTCTGAGCATATCTGGGAATTACCACCCAGGTTCCTAACATAACTAAAGAAAGCCTTGTGATTATCCTTAGTGTCCTGTGCAATTTTTCTCTCGAAGCTGGCCTTAGACAATTTTATGTGTGCCCGTAGTTTTTTGCTAATACTGATCAGTGATGCCTTCCCTTTTGGGATTTTGCTCTATCATTTAGTAGCTTCCTCCTTCTATTGTATAGTTTGTTTATGGCTGGGGTCCACCAGACAGGATGTCTGCCTTTGGAGGATTGGGTCTTGGTTTTATTTGGGATCGATGATCCATGCATTCCTGAAGGTGTTCATAGAATGCGTTTATAAAGGATTCTGCGGTCTGGGCGTATTTTCCACAGGCCGGGGCTTTGAAGGATTCCACCTCAGTTTTGAGGAGTGTGAAAATTGCTTTAGAGAAGTTTTTCACTGTGGTTTTCTGGGCATGGGGTGGGGTCGGGATGTGAATATCCAGTGAGATTAGTTTATGGTCTGATCTTACCAGTGAGGGATACACTTCTGGTCTGGAGCATAGAGTCCCCATGTTGGTGATGATCAGGTCCAGTATGTTTTCCCCTCTTGTGGGAGTGGTAACAAGTTGTTCCATAGCATTTGAGTTTATAAATTCTACGAACCTTTGGGCTAGGGTGTCGGAGCTAGAGTAATGCTCCCAGTCTATGTTTGGGTAGTTGAAGTCGCCCAATATAATGGTGTTTGGAGAGACCTTCATATTTTCCAGTGTTCTCAGGAAGGCCGAGTGGGGTTCCTGGGTTTGGGAGGGTGGTCTGTAGCAGGCTATAAACTGGAAGTCTCTGATGCTTCGTGCTTTGCCACCAACCTGGAAGTGTGGGTATCTTTGATGAATATCGATACTCCCCCTCCTTTTGTGGTTTGGTCCAAGTTTTGGGGCCGAAAAGCATGGTATGAGGTATAACCTGGTAGTGCTGGTGTCATACCTCTCAACCTGGAAATATCAAAAATCTGGACAAGGGCCATGAAAAATAGGTACAAATCTGTACGCTGATTAACATCTAATTTGCATACATGATTATGTAACCCCACCCACTCTGATGGAATTGTGGGATACCAACTTTCGAACACAAACTGAAGAACAGACAACCAAAATATGGCACCGGAGTCCCCCTGCAGCTATTCCAATGTCCCATTACCTGGCTATTTCACCTCATTTACCATAAACACTAATTTGCAGCACATCAATGGGCAAACACTAACAGACATCTGATAAACAAAGCAAAACTGTCTCACAATGAAAATAGACTTGGCATTAAAACTTCTGTGCCCTTGAAACTCACATTCATTGAAACAGCATTGAAACCTGCACCACATCCAAAGAAAATGCATCTGGCCAGTGATGGATAAAGATTACCTTTTTGTTTTCAAATCATTGGCCCCTTGCACACAAAACAAGAAACATACAGGCATTCTTTTCTTTGATACACCTTCCTGACTTTTATTAAGTTATATTCCTTGTATAATACAGCGCAATTTAAATTTATTGTAGGAATGAACATTTTTCCAGTAGACTGTACTGTAGGCAATGAAAGAAAATGCATGAACCAATAATTACAAAACTGCCCAGTTCAGAACATTTCCATCATAAAAGGCTACTTCCACACCCAAACTATAAACAAAATGACAGTAGTGTAAGCCATAGGCATCTTGCACAGCTTCTAGCACTTATTTTCAATTTCAGTTTTTTTTTAGGGGGGGCAAAAGGTCAAACACCAGGCAGGGACACATTTTAAACATTGCTTGTATAATTTTGGAAAGTTGCTAGAATAAATTGTTGTGTTACCCCCATGCAAGTTACTGGCAAATGCTGAACCCAGAACACTACGTACTTTGAATATAGACTGAACCCTTATAGTTAGGCCAATATAGAAAAAAAATGTGTTAGCATTTCTTTAGAAACAGTACACAGAATGGCAGCAAAACCAAACATAGTTTTAAAAACAAAGGAGGGGAACACAAAGGAAGAATGCAAAACACTGAGGGGAGCATTCAGCATGGAAATCCTTTAGAGGTATATGCAACTGATATCTAAGCAACTCACACTATTTCCAAAACAAATATTAATTCTGGAAATCAATAATGGACAAGGGCAACAGGTATAGAACCGAGTCATTTCTATTGAAATGTTTACAACCTGATAACCTCCCTCAGAAGCAACACCAGATTTGCAGCTTAAGGTTTGCAAGCAAGTTTGCACATGTAAGGATCAGTATAATGTGGGTAGGTGATAACTTTAAGCACAGTAAACTCAACAGACGGCACTGCAGGCAGACAAGCATATCACAGTATGTTTCTATAAATATGCTAACAAAAAAAAACAAAACATTTCACCAGATTTGCAGCTTAAGGTTTGCAAGCAAGTTTGCACATTTAAGGATCAGTATAATGTGGGTAGGTGATAACTTTAAGCACAGTAAACTCAACAGACGGCACTCTAGTCAGTGCATTCCCAATCCCCTGTATTCATCCTGATCTGTGCCTTGCCCTTTGGTTCATTAGGGATCTGGCAGTGCAAGACCTATTTTTCCACAAAACAAACAGTCCTGCAAATAATAGAACTAAACACCTAAACCTGTTTCAGCACATAAACATATTGCTGTGGAGAGACAGACATCCTACAGTGGCTATCCCTTCTCTGGAATACATTTCCTCTGTAAGTTAAGTAACGTGACACACTACCTTCTTTTAAGAAGGAATTAGACAACTGAATTGGTATTCATCAAATTCACTCCTGGTATGACTGGCCAACTGATTCTTGGTAAATGAGTTAAGTCTAATGGTGGATACCGGCAAGTTGCAAATCATTACATGGCCTAGTTGCCTTGCTCATTCTGAGATTTTGTGATACTACAAATCACTGGCTACTGAACATTCAGTGACATTACTGAGTGCTGCTTAACTGTAGCAAAGTGTATGTAATTTTGTAAGCCATGCAAGAACTTGATTTTTTTTTTTTTGCCTAAGAAGCCCTTAACAGAGTTTTAAGAGGTTTACATCTTACAATTGTCATTCTTAAATGCTGAGTGTCTGAAGATCGCGATAACATGGTCAATGTTTCAGAATGTCAGTTATATGGCAGTTCCGCAAGACTGCTTTAAATGAGATCAATGTACAGTGGGGAATCGGGAATTTAACCTTTTCTACACTGTAATGCAATTTCATGGTTAGTATATCTAATTAGTAGAGGGTGATGAGTACAGTGCATTGGTTCTTTGAGTGGAAATAGGCAGTAATACTAAATCGGTTTTGCAAATGGCCAAAACATGCATAGGAATGCTGTTTATTTTTATTTCCACACAAAATATTTATTATGTTAATTTATTATATTTCAACTTGCAAAACTATAACGTTAGTTTATATACAATTTTGTCAATATTGATTTAAGCGCTTGCATAAGTTCTAGGAATAAGTTCGTTTTCAGATTCCAGAAAAAAATAATCATATCTTTCACCTGTTATTTATGAATGTGTGTATTTATTGAAGCTATACTTCTCTTCATATTTATTTCTATGTATTGTGACGTTGGCACGAACTGAAAAAAGCTCTGATTTTTGTGCAAAGAAAGAGGCATAGAATATATGTAAAGTTGGATGCTCTTTAACTTCCGTTGAATGACTCAACTGAGATACTGCAACCGAAGCCTGATTTGCACATCTCAGTGGGTGACTACTTAACTAGACAGGTAATTAAAATGTTAACATACTGAAGGCTATTCCTTCTGCTGCATCTCATTTGTAAAAAGTGACTCTGTCAGACAAATCCCAACAGCTCTTGTCAAACAGTCAAACAGCATGTAGAGGCTATTATAGATAGTATCAAGAGAAAGCTGTTGCTAGAAAAATGCTTCTGCTGTGCAAGATTTCATCTTAAAGAAATTCTGCAGAGTTGCAAACATAAAATAATGTATTTCTTGCACAAAAAATGGTGAAAATAACTGAATACTATAATGATTTATTTAGTGAATAATTACAACAGTGAACAGTACAAGATGCAAGAGAAAACAATAGCAGCCATAATTTAATTTTCCTTTCGATAGTCATCAGCTTTTAACAGAGATTCTGTTGTCCTTTTCTAGTATCCTCGCTCAGGCAGCAGATAAGATTACTCCAAGTGATTCCTAGCTTGATATTGAAAATATTGTGTAATTAGCATTTTACTACAGATAAATGCACTGAATGGCTAAAAGCATTTTTTCTCAGAAATACAGCTAAAGGATTGAGATCTGCCAGGGTCCCCATATCACACATTCCTGAGTCACACAGTAATCATCCCTGTAAATCAACATTCCAAACCTGGTACAGTAATTTTCTAAGTATCATCAAATTTCAATCTCATTGCACCTTGAATAATCGCCGAGTTGTTACATGGCTGCTTTCTCACCATGGCGCAATGGTTGAAAAAGTGTATACATACACTCAGTGGTTAACAACATTCATCATACTCGCGCACACACACACACACACACACACACACACACACACACACACACACACACACACACACACACACACACACACACACACACACAGACAAGCATATCACAGTACGACTACGTTTCTATAAATATGCTAACAAAAAATAAAACATTATTTTCACCATGCAATAGTCCCTTGCAAAGCCAGCATTTCTCTCGGCGACATCGCAGCAGCACATTTCTGTCCGAATCCGAAATGGCAGAACTTGAAGATTTAAATCCATCCAGCATCCTTCCCTTATAACCGAAACCGACTGGCTGGTAGTGCTCTAATTTCAAATTCTCAGCAAGGCACTAGTTCCCGCCTGCTCGCAGCCAGCCGAAAATGATGACGTGAGCTCCTTGAGCTCAATTCCGACTGGCTGGTAGTGCTGACGGCGCTGACATCATCACGCACGTGATGACGTCAGCACCGACAGCGCGAAAATTAAAAAAATAAAAAAAACAAACGCAAAGAAATCAGAAATGAAGGGGTGTCACTCGGGAATCGTGGCACCCCTTCATTTGGACCCCAAAATTCGGAACAAAACGAGTAATTCGGGACGGTTGGGAGGTCTGGCTGGAGTGCTCTCGGGAGCCCTGAACCAGGTTTCTGTTACTGCACAGATATCGATGTTCTCCATGCTAAGGAGAGTTTCGAGTGCGTGCATCTTGAGGTTTAGACTTCTGGCATTGAGTAGCATTACTCTTAGTTTCTTATCCCTTGTGATACCTACGGAGGTGGGTTTGTCTTTTAATCCTTGCCTAAAAAAGGCACTATGGGGGTAGCAAGAGCCTTTGCCAATATCCAAAAGCCCAGGGGTGACAGGTGCAAGCCGTCCCTAGCGAAGCATCATGGCTTGTCGAGCATATCATCCCAAGCTGACAGGCATTGGATCCCCTTTGAATGACACCAGTACTTAAGCCAATTGTTGAAATTGATCATCTTGTCTTCGTATTGTGGCATCATTCTTGGTGAGGGTAAGATGCTACTCAAGGTCAGGGTCATACCGGCCTGGGCTACATGCTCAGAGAGCTCCTTTATGTCTCTTTTCATGTAGTCCAGGGAGGTACGTCTCAGGTCATTCACACCAGCATGGACAATGACTGAGTCATATTTGTACTTGCCTTGGAGTGACCTGAGTGCTTGTGTTATGTGGCGGATCCTAGTGCCCGACAGGCTGCTCACCGTGACCCTCTCCTTGTTCAGCCTGGTGAGCGGGGCGTCAGTGTGCCTGATGATAGAGTCACCTATTACAAGTGTATCAGGTGTGTTGTTTAGTCTTAAGGGCTGTGACTGTTTGGCACACTGGCTTTGTGAGATATGTGTTGCACGTGTTTTGTTTTGGGGTAGCGGCTGCTTGGGTGTCTGCTTTGGAGGTCTCTGCTGCTTCGGCAGATCTTTATTTAGAGCATCAGTATGTTTTGTGTGATTATGTGTTTGGTTTGCTGTCGTGGTAGGTCTATGTGAGACTGGAATTGTAGTGAGTGTGGTTTCCTTCTCCTCCTGACTGGTTATGCCAGTACTGAGTTGAGAGAGCTTAGCCTCCAGTTTGGCTATATGGTTGCATCTCTCACATGTGTTGGAATTTGTTGGGAGGAGGAGAGGGTTGTCTGTGTACATGAGGCAGTTGTAACATTGCCTCAAGATTCCCAGATTCACCAGCTGGACCAGAGAGGAGATTGACAACTGACCTTTGGACATAGGTTCATAGGTTTATACTAGGCTATCTGCCCTAAGGCATTTATAAGCCTAGCCCAAATTTGTGGCTTACGCCACCCCTTATATGAAAAAATACTGTGCCCATTAGTTTGTTGTGCCTCTGTCCAGCAGTGACACAGAGATGATTCCCGGGATAAACCTACGATCTCCCATCCACAGGTCAAGATTTCTCTTGAACAGAGCCAGCGAGGTGCTCTGCCTCACATGGACCGGGATTTTATTCCACAGCATAGGGAGTCTCTGAGTGATAAATCTATCCCTCCAGCACATCCTATTTATATCCGTGCTAAGGTTTAAGTCACTTGCTCTAGTGGTTTTGGTGGATTTGGATTTTTTGAGGTGGAGCATGTCCATTAATTCCAGGTTGGACATGGCCTTGTATGTCAGGCACATGTCACCTCTGAGCAGACGGTATGCAACTGAATAGAGCTGGAGTTTCTTCAATCTGGCAGCATATGACAGATTTTGGAGTCCCTTTATCCTTTTGGTGAGGAACTTTTGGGGTCTCTCCAATTGCTGCAGATGTCGGGTGCGATACATCCCGAATGGGACATTGTACTCGATCATTGGTCTGATAAGTGAAGAGTACAGGGGAACAATGACCTCACTAGATCTGGATGTGAATCCCTTCATGATCAGGTGGGCAATGTAGAGGGTCTTTCTAACCACTTTAGCAACGTGAGTGTCAAAAGAAAGGCCACTGTCAACCTGGGTCCCCAGGTCCCTGATAACCTCTTCTGTGCTTAGTGGATTGCCACCTATATGGTAGCTTGGGGTTACCTTGTTTTTCCCGAAGGGTATGACTATACATTTTTTGGCGTTTAACTTCAGGCCATGGCTCTGTCACCAGCTATCTGTTTCCGTGAGTCCCTTCTGAAGGATATCCATGTCCGATGCACTTTCCACTATGGCGCCCAGTTTGCAGTCGTCTGCAAACTTTGTCAGCCAAAGTCCTCCCATGTTGGCCTGTACTTCTGAGAAGTAGATGCCGAACAATAGAGGGCCAAGGATCGAGCCCTGTGGGACACCGCTTGTGACCGTCTTGAAGTCTGACATAGCGCCAGCAACTCTAACCCTGTGGGTTCTGTCCTTAAGCCAGTTTGCAACCCATCTTGTGACATATGGGTTTACATTTAAGCTGGTAAGTTTTTCTACAATACCCGAGTGGGGTATTGTGTCAAAGGCCTTTGCAAGGTCAAGGTAGGCTGTATGGACTGCCTTTCCCTCATCAATGGCCTTGGTGACTGTTTCGAAGAAGTCGACCAAGTTCAAAAGGCATGATCTGCCCTTGACGAAGCCAAACTGGGTCGGGTCCATTGTCTGCAAGTCCCCTATATCTTTGTTTATGAGCTCCATTATAATCCTCTCCATAGCTTTGCAGACTAGACTTGTTAATCTTATGGGACGGTAATTACCAGGGTCCGTAGAGGCACCGTCTTTGTGGAGTGGGACCACAGTTGCCGTACGCCACTCCTTGGGCACGTATCCTGTGGATAGGCTGAGATTAAACAGCTGCCTTATGTGTGGGTTTAATTCCTCATTTAGCTCATGTAGCACACAGCTGGGGACACCATCCGGTCCTATTGATGCTGTGTTTTTAGCTTTAGAGAGAGCAGCTTTCACCTGCGCATTTGAGATGTCTGGTAGGCTACACTCTGCTGGGATAGTTATCTCTCCTTTAGGGGAGAGGGTGAAGTTTGCACTGAACCTGTCTGCCAGTATGTTGGCAATGTCTGTGGGTTCAGTGATTTTTGTATCATTTTGGACTAATTCTGAGCATATCTGGGATTTTCCACCCAGGTTCCTAACATAGCTGAAAAAGGCCTTATGATTGTCCTTTGAATCCATGGTAATTTTTCTCTCAAAATTGGCCTTAGTTGATTTTATGAGTGCTCGTATTTTTTTACTAATAATGATCAGGGGTGACTTCCCTTTTATGGATTTTGTTCTATCATGTAATAGCTTTCTCCTCTTATTGTAAAGTTTGTTAATGGCTGGGGTCCACCAGACTGGACGTTTGCCCTTTGTGGAAAGAGTCTTGGTTTTATTTGGGATTGCCTGATCCATGCAGTCCTGGAGGTGTTCATAGAAGGCATTTGTAAGGGCTTCCGCAGCTTGGGTTGTGGTTTCCACTGGCTCAGGGGCCTTGAAGGATACCACACCAGTCTTGAGTAGTGTGAAGTTTGCTTTAGAGAAGTTCTTCACTGTGGTCTTTTGTTTGGGGTGGGGCGGGATGTGGATTTCCAGTGAGATTAGTTTATGATCAGATCTCACCAATTAGGGATATACTTCGGTGTGGAGCATTTTGTCCCCATGTTTGTGATAATGAGATCTAGTATATTTTCTCCTCTTGTGGGAACAGTGACTAGCTGTTCCATGGCATTTGAATTTATGAACTCCAGGAACCATTGGGCTAGAAAGTTAGGGCTTGAGTAATGTTCCCAGTCTATATTCGGGTAGTTGAAGTCACCCAATATGATGGTGTTTGGAGATACATTTATACCCTCCAGTGTCTTCAGGAAGGCTGTGTGGGGTTCCTGAGTTTGAGAGGGTGGCCTGTAGCATGCTACAATTTGTAGAGCAGTTTTGCCTATGGTTAGTTGCACCTGGATGGTTTCCAAAGCTTTGTGCGTTGCCACCAACCTGGAGGTGTGGGTATCCTTTATTAATATGGATACACCCCCTCCTTTTGTGGTGTGGTCCGGGTTTTGGAGCCGGAACACATGATATGAGGTAAAACCTAATAGTGCCGGGGTGCTCTCAGGAGCCTTGAACCAGGTTTCAGTTACAGCACAGACATCGATGTTCTCCATACTGAGAAGGGCCTCGAGTGCGTGCATTTTGAGATTTAGACTTCTGGCATTGAGCAGCATTACCCTCAGCTTCTTCCCATTTTTGTTTTCTAGGGTGGTAGGTTTAGAATTTGAGCCTTGCCTAAAAAAGGCACTATGGGGGTGGCAAGAGCCTTAGCCAATATCCGGAATCCCAGGGGTGACAGGTGCAAGCTGTCCCTTGTGAAGCAGTGTGGCTTGTCAAGCATGTCATCCCAGGCAGACAGCCACTGGATCCCCTTTGAATGACACCAGACATTAAGCCAATTGTTAAAGCTGATCATCTTGTCTCTATATTGTGGCATCATTCTTGGTGAAGGAAGGATACTGCTCAGGGTCAGGGTCATACCTGCCTGGGCTACATAATCAGAGAGCTCCTCTATGTCTCTTTTCATGTAGTCCAGGGAGGTACGTCTCAGGTCATTCACACCAGCATGGACAATGACTGTGTCATATTTGTACTTGCCGTGGAGTGACCAGAGTGCTTGTGTTATGTGGCGGATTCTAGCCCGATAGGCAGCTTACTGTGACCCTCTCCTTGTTCAGCCTGGTGAGTGGGACGTCAGTGTGTCTGACTATGGAGTCACCTATGGCAAGTATGTTTGGTGTTGTATTTGGCCTTAAGGGCTGTGACTGCTTTGCACACTGCTTTTGTGGTTTATGTGTTGCTTGTGGGGTGTCTTGAGGTAGCAGTTGTTTGGTTGTCTACTTTGGAGGCCTCTGCTGTTTAGGTAAATTTTTACTCAGAGCCTCCGAGTATGTCTTTGTGTGTTTATGTGTTTGATTCAGTGGTGTGGTAGCATTATGTGAGGCTGGTTTTGTGGTGTGTGTAGTTGCCTTCTCCTCCTGTCTGGTCTTGCCAGTCCTGAGTTCAGAGAGCTCAGCCTCCAGTTTGGCTAAATAGCTGCATCTCTCAAGTATTTGTGTTATGTGGGAGGAGGAGAGGGTTGTCTGTGTACATGAGGCAGTTATAACATTGCCTCAAAATTCCCAGATTCACCAGCTGGACCGGAGAGGAGATTGACAACTGACCTTTGGACATGCTAGAATAATATTGGGAATTCCTTAATAATTGAAAACAAGGGCCAGTGGGGAGTGAGGGTGTAGTGCTTTTAATTTTTAGTGCTGACTTATATAATTGCTTTAGTGAGCAAGTGCCAGGTAACTTGAGTGCAATGTGTTACAAGTAACTAAATGCAAAAACGACAAACAGTAACTTTCTTTCAAGTGAAACAAGGAACTAGTACAGTAAGCAATGCAGATATCACTAGTGATCCACAGAAGCGCTGAGAAGCCGCGTATTAGGTGGAATTAGCTTCCGGGAAATAACAAGCAAACAAACAACAAGCATATAAACAAAGCTAGATTCAGCAGGCCTGGATCTAGTCTATGCTAGAGCAAACAAGGTGTACCAATTTCAGTAAGATACAGTTCAAATATTCAGGCACTATAAACCTTTAACCAGAAATTCCCAGCTCAGAAGGGCAGAGTCCAGCCTCTTCTCCCACAAGAGTGCAGACCACGAACCTTCTTAATGTAAAATAACTGGCCTGAAGCCCAAGTGCCTAAACCAGAACTAATACCCTTGGACACTGGGCTCTCAATCAGCAGTTCCCAACTTAGAAGGATGAAAGCTACCTGTCCTGCCACCACAGTGCTTGCCACAAACCTTCCTAATGTAAAACAACTGGTCTGAAGCCCAAGTGCTTAATCCAAAAGACTTAGAATGATAGCTACACTTTAATCAAGTTACAACCAAGCAGTAATAAATACAGTTGAATACTTTAGAGAATGTCTGGATTAGTGCTCAAGTTACACAAACAAAGCTACATCCAGCAGGCCCGAATCCAGTCTATGCCACAGCAAACAAGGTGCACCAACTTCGGTAAGAAGCAGTTCAGATATGCATGCACTATAAGCCTTTAACCAGAAATTCCCAGCTCAGAAGGGCAGAGTCCGGCCTCTCCTCCCACAAGAGTGCAGACCACGAACCCTCTTAATGTAAAATAACTGGCCTGAAAGCCCAAGTGCTTAAACCAGAATTAATACACTTTTAGAATAACAGACACTGAGCCCTCAATCAGCAGTTCCCAACCTAGAAGGATGTAAGCTACCTGTTCTGTCACTACAGTGCAGACCACAAACCCTCTCAGTGCAAAACAACTGGTCCGAAGCCCAAGTGTTTAAACCAAAGGCTTAGAATGAGTTACACCAAGCAGTAATAAATACAACTGAGTACTTTTAAGATGATGCAAAAGTAAAAAAAGTAGGTAGAAACACAAGTACAGTAAAAGCAGATGAAATTTTTTTTTTTTTTTCTGAACAAGTGCTGAGATCAAAGAAACAGATTTGAGTGCTGAAACTAGAAAACTGGCTAGTTATAAGAAAAAAAACTAAGCTAGAAGGCTTCCCTCCAACACAGAAGGGCTTGGGGGCTCAGAAGCCTACAAATAGTCTATACCACTTAACAGGAAAGGCAGGAAACAAGCTTAAATTTTTTTTTTCTGTTTCCCAGTAGGAGAGCCTGAAATCAGAATATGATCTCACTGCACTCAGTTGAGTGAGCAAATGAGATGGGCCCAGAAGGAGTATCCAAACACAAATTTACAAGAGGGGCGGGCAGTTGCAAGGCCACTAAGATTAACACCAAAACAAAAACAGGGAGGGTGGGTGGGACTAACTGAAGAGCAGAGTGAAAACTTCCAGTTCAGTTAATATTCCTTCCACACAGTTAAAATCAATTTAAATACTGTATTTTTGAAAAAAAAAAGAGCAGATAAAGGTACTTAAATTCTCTTATACGTCCAGTTGAATATAGCAAGTTCTTAGCCGGCCAAAGCTGAGGTTTTTAAGCAGAAAATATTTCACACTGTACCACTTAAATAGGCAAGGACAGGAAATCAAAGAATGTGACTACCACCACACCTGCAATTACTGGCAAATAACAAAATTCAGCAAACACTGACTAACTTCCAGTTCAGCTAATATTCCTTCCACGCAGTTAAAATCAATTTAAATACTGTATTTTTTTGAAAAAAAAAAGAGCAGATAAAGTTCTCATAAAATTGGTTGTTACCTTTTATATAAACACAATATGGCAAGTACATTTACATTCAGAACTCTTAAATTTAATTCCAAAATGAATCAGTCTGAACAGGTATACATAAATTGTGCAAATATTGGAAAAATGCCACTTAAACAATTAAGCATGAGCACAGCAAAAGCAGACCAATCAAAAGTTGTAACATTCAAAACCATCCAACCAGTAGTATGGGGCAATAAGAGAAAGTACACCACTTCCTGACAGTAACTCCATTGATCACTATAACCTGTGTTTTGTATAGGGGGCCTTTATTGGTTCATGATCAAATGCTATTGTATACTTAGATGCTGAGACACAGAAATTGCCTTAGATTATCCTTAACCATTACTGTTAAATGGGGAAATCAAATTGGATGATATTACTACTGCTGATAAATCTTGAGACAATTCTTCCAATAAGGTGAAATGACAAAAAGAACAATGATAACAGACATAAAGGTTGTGAAGATTATTGAAGAAGCAACATTCATTTTCTTTGCATTAAATGCTTCTCATGTACTTTTTGAAACTGTAACCAGACCTTGGCTGAAAAGGGTCCTGTGGGTCCAGTCTACTTACCTTAGATAAATATGTAAATAACCTCCTTAAGTGATCATACTGATCATTTTTAGTGTAAATCCATGTTTGGGAATCTCTTCAGAGATGACAAGAGTTCTGATGCACTTTACATTCACAGATTGCATTTTAGGAAGCTAAATTATGTATTCTATGCATCAAGCTGCAGAATAATTAGAGAATTTTAAATGTATTAAAAATTAACATAGCAAAAAGGACAACAAAAAGTAAAAAGCCACTTCATTGTCTGTTAGGTTTATTGTGCTTAAACCCATAAATTCAGAGGCTGGCTGCCTCCTTTGAAAAGGTTATAGAGAAAGAGAGAAAACACCTTAGCATTTTAATATAACTCTGTGTCAAGGCTGTATCACATGCTGCCAGTTATAAACTAGTTAATGTATGTTACCACTCTTTAAGGAGATTATCCATATTTTGTTACCACTTTACAATCTCTAGCCCCAATTAATTCTGTAATTTAATTTCTCAAGAAACAGTGTTCCATATTTCAAATGAATAATGGCTTCATTTAGAAAAGAAGTTTTTTTCAGTACCTCCACTGCAACATTCTGGGATCACGTACAAAATAGCACATTTCAAAACATCATTGTTACTTCCATGCATAGGATTCATACGTTCACCTACTGAAGTAGCAGGTGTGCTATCAACTACATCTGTTACATATTCCTATAAATGCATTTGTAGCTTTCTGATGGTTTTACGTATTTACCATTGTGCTAGTGTACAGGTAGGATCTTCTTCTTCTTCTTCGGCTTTTTCCCGGTTAGGGTTCGCCACAGTGGATCACCTTGTCCGCACATTAATTGGCAGTGGAGTTTTACGGTGTCGAGTTGCCAGCCCGGCGCCCAACCTTCCACAGAAGGCACACTCACACACACACCTAGGGCCAATTTAGAGTGTCCAATCCACCTGCAGCATGTCTTTGGGATGTGGGAGGAAACCGGAGCACCTGGAGGAAGCCCATGCGACCACAGGGAGGACATGCAGACTCCGCACAGAAGGCACCCCAGCCGAGGATCGAACCAGAGAACCACTTGCTGTGAGGCGACAATGCTAACCACTGCACCACCGTGGCCGCCCTGTGCTAGTGTATAGGTAGGATAAATACCATAAATTACTTCTGAAGTTAAATCATCACATTTAGCCTTCAGAAATGTTTCTTCCCATTAATTTTCCATTCTCTGCCTTTATCCATTTATTAATATTCATTACATTTTTCATATTTATAGATCCAAGAATCTCCTCCATACAGAATAAGTTGAAATCTGTTTACTGATACACTATTGAATATTCCATGCTCTTACACATGAAAAAAATGTATTTGTTTCAAAAGGGCCACATTCCAAAAGACTTACAATCACTTGCACTCAGTGTAAGTGACTTACTCTAGTGTAAACATGTCTTACAGATAGAACAGAATACAGACAGAAATTGAGCAAGCTTACCCCAGAGAAGGCAACTTGTACCAACAGCAAGTCTTTTGGTATCAGGTCCTAGGTATTTACTGCCCCTACTCATAGTGTCTTGGTTCCTAAAACAATCAACTCTATGTTTAAGAAAAATGACTGAAAGTTGTAACAAAAATACTTTCATCTGTTCTGTGTGGTTTAATTAATGCTTTCTTACATATCACAATGATTTTTAAACAGAGTCATTACTTGTTTCAAAGTATTACAGTGCTAGCCCTGCTCCAAGTACCCCTTGTCCATGTTGGGTCTAAGAGCCATCCCCCTATCCTCCACAATACTCTGGTCTTTGCTGGGGTCAGTCATGTATACTAAGGGTGCCCTGGGGGCTCAGCCATTTGTTTTTCCATCTGGTGGGTTTATTTATTTTTTTTAAATGCTCAGCCCACTTTCTGTTTTCCACACTTGTTGAGTATGTCTGAAGGCAAATTCCCTCTATGGACCATGCCTCCCTTTAGGAAGCATCATGGATGATTGCCCTCCTCCCCAGGGATGATAATGCCCATCCCTCCCTGCTACTCCATCAGTCACCAAGCTGCTAATTAAACCCAGGTCAGCTGGACCATAGTCAGGGCTTTACCCCTCTAAGCCACTGTGGTGGTTCCAAGTAATTGTTGTGTATTATAGCATGTCATCTTCCTGCTAGTTGTGTGAAAAATATAATTCTTAACGTGCTTGAAATCATTATCTTTCACAGTTTATCTCTAGCTTCCAAAATTTTACTTTGTGGTAAAGCACTTAATAGGTGAGGAAGGTTTTCATTATTTGCTGGCAAAAAATATGCCGGCCATTTGTTTTCATGTCAGTATACTATGCATTCTTTCACTAATCTCACCTATCAGAAAAACATCCCTATATGATGCTTCTGCAATGTGATCTACAAAAATTAAAGGAATCCTGACTCCTTTATTTTGTAGTTGTTCAAAGAATTCAAAATACTTGCTCTGTTCCCATTTACATGCAAAACTAAGGTCACTTGTTTATTTACCATAATTTATTACCCTAGTATAATAGAAAATACAGGTAAATATACTTGAGTTCAAAACTGGCCATAAAATATTAGCATCACAAATCCTGCCCCCACCCACCATTAAGGAAACCACCCACCATTAAGGAAACCACAGTAAAAAATTTCTCCAAAGCCAACTTCATGCTTCTTAAGACAGAAGTGGTGAACTTCATGACACCCATGCAGATGGACAATACAGTTACGACTGCTGAATCCTACACAAATGCACTCTATAAGCACTTACACAAGTGCATGGATCGTGCTATCCCAAACAGAACCAAGACGCTATCCTCCAGAAAAAGGAAGCCAATCTGGTGGTTCCATACCATAAACAAACTCTACAACAGAAGGAAGAAACTGTTGCAAAAGAGAGTAAAATCACATGAGTGGAGGAGCTCCCTGGTTAGCCTCAGTAAGAATCTGAGATCTCTTATAAGATCCTGCAAAGCTAGCTATGAAAACAAAATTGACACTGATTCTAAGGGCAACCACAAAGCATTCTATAGCTATGTGAATAATCTCAATGGCAACACCAAGATCTGCTCTGAGTTACAGCACAACGGCATGAAAATTACAGAACTAACTGATATTGTGAACATCCTGGTAGATAGGTTCAGTGCTAACTTTACCCCTCTTTCACCCCCTAAAGGGCCCATATCTATACAGAAAGAATGCAGAGTCCCTGTAATTGCATCTATGCAGGTAAAACCTGCACTCGCTAAAACCAAAAACAGAGCATCCATGGGACCGGACAACATCCCAGGCTGCATTTTACAGGAACTTCAGAATGAACTGGCTCCCCACCTAAGCACCATGTTCAATCATAGTCTCATGTCAGACTTTGTGCCCACTGAATGGCACAGAGCAACGTTATCCCACTCCACAAAGGGGAGCCACCACTGATCCTGGGAACTATCGCCCTATTAGCCTGATGAGCCTGGTCTGCAGGTCATGGAACATATCATCATGGAACTCATAATCATAGACAAATTTTCAACTGCTGGGGCCAGCCTTGCTGTGACTTCTTTGCCTCCCCATCAAACAGCAAATGCAGCAGCTATTTCGCCCTATTTCCCCCAAAGGAGGAGTCCCCAAGGGATGTTCTGATTTACGATTGGCCCACGGGACTTCTTTATGCCTATCCCCCATTCCTCTGATTCCACAATTCATAAAGAAAGCCATCCAGTTGAAATGCAAAGTGATCCTCATAGCCCCCTTTTGGCCTCGACAAGTTTGGTTCCCCTTCCTTTGGCCTCATCCATTATGTCCACTGTGGATTCTGGACCCTCTTCCAGACCTGATTTCTCACCCCCAAGGGTTGAGTCACCCAAATCTGTCCAGTCTCAAGCTGACAGCTTGGCTTCAACACTTCCATTAGTTGCCAGGCAGGATGACCTCCCCTCACCTGTCCATGACATTATTCTAGCCTCTCATAAACCATCCACCAGAAGACTATATCAAGACAAATGGAAAAGGTTCTCTATCTGGTCAAAGGAAAAGATGCTAGATCCTTATTCAGCTCCAGTCACAGCAGTCTTACAATATCTAAGTTTTGTGAAAATGGAACCGCAGCCTCTGCCATATGAGTACATCTGGTGGCTATTTTAAATTACCATAATGGGCTGGATGGTACTCCTCTCATATCGCTGCACTTTTAAAAACTTTTCTCAAGGGAGTTTCTCACATTAGACCTCTAATTAGACAGCCTATAGAGCCATAGAACCTTACGTTAGTTCTCCAGTCTTTGACTCAACCTCCCTTTGAACCCGCAGTGAAATTTGACCTCAAATTCTTGTCATGGAAATCCCTCTTCTTGCTAGCCATCAAATCAGCCAGATGAATTTCAGAGCTGCAGGCATTGTGTACCACAAGACCCTATCTAATCTTCCACGAGGACAGAGTATCACTCCAGACAAACCGATCCTTTCTTCCCAAAGTTGTTTCTGATTTTTCCATCAATCAGTCTATTGACCTACCATATTTTTCCCAAATTTTTCTAATAAAGGAAAGTACTGCCTACATTCCTTGGATGTACGCAGGCAGTTGAGGTTTTATTTAGACAGGACCAAAGCAATACGTAAGACTGACCAGCTCTTCATTGCTTTTTCTGGGCTTAGAATGGAAAATTCTGCCTTCAAGCTCACTTTGTCAAAATGGCTAAGGGACTGCACACATTTCACTTATTCATTTGCAAAAGAACCTATTCCACAGAATATTAAAGCCCATTCCACTAGATCTATGGCAGCTTCTATGGCCTTCCATTCCAGGGCTCCTATGGATGACATTTGCGCAGCAGCCACTTGGGCTAAACCCCACACCTTTATCAATCATTACAGATTGGATGTGGTCTCTAGAGGGAGAGCTGCCTTTGGCTCAGTGGTACTCAGGAATGTTATTCCATAAGGGCCGCCTAAGGATCTCAAGGTAGCTGGGGATTCTGTCCCATCAGTGATGAATGGAAAGAAGATTAACAACATCAGATAAAGAAGTTATGTCTTACTATAATGTTCCATCTGTGTTGATCTTCTTTCATTCATCACTTCCCACCCTTCTTCCCCCGCCAAAGGCTCCTGGGGGATACTTTGGGTCCAAGTGGTGTCTTAGGGCATTTGTGCAGAAATGGCCTCTGCTTTACTTGTACAATATAGGCAAACTTGATCTGAGGCAACAGGGAGAAGGGCATTGTGGGTAGAAGCTTAGCTCGAGATTTTATGGCTAGCACGAGCTTGTTATTAGGCTGAATCAGTTCCGAGGGCTCGGAACTGAACCCATCAGTGATGGATGATCAACAACACAGATGGGACATTATGGTAAAACATAACTTCTTTTTCTTAACCTGATTTAAAAAAAATGTCTGCATGTCTAACATGAGTCCTATAACATATGCCATTTTATTCTTTAGCAGATTTGAGCCAAAGGCAGCTCTCCCTCTGGAGACCACACAGAGATGTACAGTAAATGCTCATTGAATTTATGATAAAAATAGGGATATGAAACATAGTTTTATATATGCTCCATAGTACAACAACTTGATTTACATTGTCATTTATTCTCTGCTAAAATGAGTAAATTGCAGCCCTTATCTACAGCGCAACAATATACTACAGTTTAATTAGTGTAATGCAGGACATTGATGGCAACTTAATTTTCATACAGTTCTTAAATTCCTATAAAGCATTCTTTGCTGATACTGGAAGGAAGCCTGTAGGTCCAGTCTTTCTACCTTATATAAATATATAATGCCCCTTTAGTAGTATTACCATTATTTCTAAAGGACAACAATGGGATTCTATTATTGGATACTCAACTTATCTGTCCTTTTTCGCCCCCCTAGTTGTTGTCCCTGCTATGAATAAACAACAACGCACCATTTAAAATATTTTAAATTGACTGTTCCTCTCCACTAGAACAGTACCTTACTGTACTGTGGTCGTTTCACTTTCAAAAAACTTTTATCCTGCCCTGGAAAAGTCTCCAATTCACTGATGTCATCAAGGCCACTGAATACAGGTAGTTTTCTGGCCAATTCCTTCCCCAAACTGACATGACCATGACTGTCCTAAAAACCCATCCATGCTGTGATACCACAACTCCCTGGTCCTTCCACTTTCCCATACAGAAAGTAAAGGCTCAAACAAGGAAAGAGTACATGAGTCAAGTCTCCTGCTGTGAGTTGTCAATCACAGCAGGTAGCAGCTCAAATTACCCTTAGCACTTTGACAGCTAGGGAATTTAGGTGTGAAGGGGGATGGGGGATGAGTCAAAGTAGTACAATTGAGGTTTCACAAAAAACTGCAGTTTAGCCATTCTAAAATGAAGCAGCAGTAAAAAGCACTTTGCGTTTTAAGTAGTCATTGAATGGCATGAAATGTTACTTAAATCTAACTGACTGAAAGACAGCAATATATGCAAGTAAAATCAATGTAGTGACAGGAGTTTTAGGAAGAAAGAGGCCTGCATGATGTAACTTTTTACAGATGAACACTGCATTGTGGGATACCGACTAAACAATCGGAATTACTTCAAGATGCCAGACCCCATCTGGTCAGACTCAGAAGTTACATAGAAAAATATTTAAAAACCTGTACATAGCCCCATAGTGGTGTTAAAATGTAGGAAACACCAAACCATGATGAAATAAACATGTTTTTGAGTCTGTGGGTGCAGTTCTCCATTAATGTACATTCAAATTCTAGAATCTCTTGAGAAGTAACTGGTTATGCTTTGCTTGCACATACTTCATTCATCTAAAGAAGGTAAATTGTATATTCCATGCATGATCTGGCCTATAGTTATTATGGCACTGATCCAAACTAATTGAAAAAGCTTTTGGCAAACAATAGTATGCTTGTTTTATTATACTTTCAAATTTATTTTCTTCCTGAAACTATAGAATATGTACATTTTGTAATTCTGATAATTACTGCAGAATAAATTTGGGGGCCATATCCTCTTGAAATGTGTAAAACAAAGATGTTTCCATTCCATTACCTAACATGTTTATTGTATACTTAATGTTTTTTACTACAGACACATATGTATCTATGTACTGAATGCATATTCTGGATTAATTTATGTCCAAGAACAGCATACTTGAGTTATGCATCAGTAATTAAGCAAGATTCAAACATTCTACTTTGTATCCCTATCATAAATCAGAGGTTTTGCTAACAATAAAATTTAAAATGCAGATATTGCATATCCCTCTCTTTTACCTGCAAGGATAACTAAGGAAATGCCCTTATAAGAATATCATGCTTTAATTCATAAATGATTGAATTCTCCAAATAAAAGTGATAACAGCAGACACTGTTCACCAAGGCTTCTCAGCATGGGGCAGCATGCATTTTAGCAAACTGCCCTTTATGATTATTACCACCTTGAATTTCTTGGTTTTACTTGATGTTGAGTAGAAATCGTATAACCCTCTTCATTAACTTGTTTTCAAATTTATTTTCTTGCACCTTTCACGAGTCACCACATAAGTAAGTTATGTTTCCTTCCTTTCTTTCTTTTCTTCTGTCCAGTTAAGTACATGGCGATAGTGGCCTAAGTGGCCTAAGATAATGGCTAATGCTGCATGGTAATAGAAGCATCTGTGAGCATCGTTGTTCATTGGCATTGGTTTTAGCAGATGTGACAGCTCATAACATGATATGAAGATTGAACCAAGCCTCTTATATTTATTTATTAATTTCTTTATTTAGTGATTGTTAACAAGTCCATGGCTATCTTTGGATATCAGATATAATTTACAGCAGTTAACTAACTACCCTATGTAAATAGCTAAAAACTTATAATGCTGAGTAAGAGGACACAGGCAGCTTTCCAGTATGAACATACTGATGGGATAGGCTGGGCTATTATTTAAATGCAAGGGAAGTTTTCAATCCAATATGTCATGATTACAATTGCAGATTGCCATGGCATTATTTTTGTTCACCCTGACATTTTCTCAAAGGGATTTCTGACTTGCATTTGTAATAAAAATAAATCTTTTGAAAATAAGATGAAAATAAGACTTTATTATAAACTGTCCAGTGTGCATACCCTCTTATTTTCTTCTAGACTCCCAGCAGCAATCAATAAGTTCAACTGCAAATGTAATATGTGTATCTACTCATGAGATACAGGATTCATTTCTACGCACTATATTAGCTAATTAAAGTGCAGCTTGCTCTGTTTGAGTCTTCTTAACACTACAAATGTTATTCCAGAAGGTGAGTTTGCCTCACTTGTTTCCACATATTATGGAGCAACCTTCTAAATATTCCGTGATACTGCCAAAACATCAAAATGATGGACAACCAATCAGAAAGGGATAAATCAATATTTCCATGAGGAAAGAGATCTTAATTTCAGCAATATGTCCATCAAGAGCATATACAGCTGTCTTGGTTCTCAGAATGATTTTACTGGGTAGAAATGTCTGTTCAAAGAACATTATTCTTTCCATTCTATCAAATGTGATTTTACAAAGCAGATGATGGCACAAAGCTTTAACCAGAAGACTGTACAAGAAAAGGATAGTGCACTGAAATGTGAGGAGTGGATACAGCTTTACTAGTGCAGTGACTATGAAGCGTGATACCCTTAACATCAGGCCTTGATACAGATATACGTATACATGTTTTCACCAATTATTTTAGTTTTGTACTAAATTACCTGATTTGGGGGATCACTGAGCTACTTTATGCTTAGGAAAAAGGTACATGATGATGAGAAAGTAAGCTATGTGTGGATAATTAAAGCAATACCTTTCAGCTTTGAATTTATATAATGCATTCTGTTTGCTAAAAAATTCACTAACACAAAAAAACTGAAACTTCCACATTTAATATTTATTTTTCTGTCATAAAAACATTCATATTGTTGTCATGCAATACTCTTGGTTAATATCATATTGCTAACATTCTTCTATTGCGGCTGTATTCCCATTTTCGTAATGTTTGTTGTGATTGTATTTTTAGGCTCAAATACTGATGGTTCAGCTGAAGAAACAGGTATCTTTTTAAATTTATCTGAAATTTATCATACATTTTGTACATGTTTAGGTCTCAGAGGCAACATTAATTCTTATATCCTCAAAGTAGTGACAAAGTACCTCTCAACTGTTTACATTTTCTCAGAATATCTGGAATTTTACTTCATATTTCTCGTCTGTTTTTCATAAAATTTATTGTTTTCTGACAAATCATTGAGAACTGAAGTCACTGATTAATGACATATGGTTAAGCTTCAGACTTAAATACTTCACAAAATGCATAACACAAATTCTATGAGCAATATTTAAAATCTATCTCGTTTTTGGGCCATTGACCCCCATTATTTTTGGCTTTTTCCAATGAGGTTGAGTATTGCTACTCATAACAATGGCATGCTTTCCCTGTATGTTATGACAAAACTGCATATGATTGATATCTGCCATTTGTAACCTATAACAGACATAGTGCAGATGCTGTATCTTTTTGTGTCTTTCTTGTTATGCAGAAACTGTACTTGGAATTAACACCTAATTTAAGTATAACCTGATATACACAGGTACCATCATAATGTCATAAAATCATTGAAGTAAGGTTGTAAGATTGACAGCATTAATGCTGTACACTGGACCTCATCAGTGCATTTTAAAGCTCTCAGAATGCAGAAGGTGAGCTTGCCTCACTTGTTTTCACATACCTAGAGATTCTGGTGAGCGTTTTAATTAATTTTATTTATTTATTTTTGTGGGGGGGGGGTCTTGGATTTAAACACACACTGTTGATATTCATTAGAAAAACCACCAAGTCCAAACCTCAGAAATTAGTGAACCGGACCAACGAAAATGTTCCAATAACAGCCACTTTATTTCGAACTTCAAAATCACAGTCTTAAAGCGTGCAAAATACTCATACACTTTTCGTCGCCTCCAAAATATCGCAACTTCCTCAGAAGACAAAGTACTGTTGTTAATAGTACATTTAAATACCAAATCTGCAGGCAATTAAGGACTGGTTAATTAATTATGAAGAAAATTTTTTTAACCATTTCCTATCACCAGTATGGATTCCTTCTGTTCCAATCTATTTAATGCAAATCCAGTACATGCCGCCATAAATTACCAACATTAAACATAGTCATAAAAATAGTAAAAATAATGATAACAGTAATAAACACTGAATAACATTAGCAATAAAAATTCATTAGAGTCTTTAAAATCTTTAAAATCTTTAAACAGTTTTGAACATTCAACTACCAAGGGGAAATATTAACATGCTGTCAATATTATTGTACGACAACTTAAACCTAGTCGTTCAAAATGTGGTTCATTTAAAGCATCAGCTAACAATCGAATTGCTCAACCAACTAATAGCAATATACACTTAGTAAGCCTAAATATTTTTCTAACTACACAGCGCAAAATCGAAACTATACCAAAAATTATTATAAAACATTAAATATACTATAAATATTAATTTAAAATTAATATTAATAGAAACTCTTTTAAAAGTGTGTAATAACCGAGACCTAGTTAAGTAATACTTACTACCTTTACAATATTACTAAACTATATTATTTTATTTTATTTTCAGTTAATTCTTTCTAAAACTTATAACATTAGATTATAATATTTCAAGCCTAATTTAGAATAATTTAATGAGAATAATTTAATGGGAATAGTTAGTTTATTGTAATAAATTAAGTAAATTTATTATAAGAAATTAAGTTACATTTTATTTAATATATATAACAATTATTTAAACAATAAACTAACACTACCACCTATATCTACCATTAATTATTACCTTTCCAAATTTTTTTAACCTTAAAATACATTTTATTGATGTCATCTCATTTAAACCAGGTGGTTGATTGGCATTTGTTGTCAATTGCCAAATTCATTTTTCCTCTCAAGTTTTAATGGTTCATAGGGACATCTACAATCTAATATAACTTGGTCAATTACCTTAAACTTAAAACTGTGCCCTTCATTTAAGTGACAATGTCTAGCGAGGGCATTATCCAATTTGGTTCTATTGATACTGTAAATATGTTCATATATTCTCTCATGTAGTTTCCTATCTGTTTTTTCTATATAAAAGGCTAAACATTTTTCACATTTTGCCATATACACAACTTGTCGGCTACTACAATTAAATTTTTCTCCTATTTTATAAGTTTTGTTTCTTATTATAAAAGTGTTGCCTTCTTCAACATATTTACAGTAGTTACACATATTACATTTGGTCATGCCTCCGTTGAATCTTACATTTGGCTTTTTACGTTGTAAAATTTCTTTAAAATTCTATTTTCTTCTGTAGACTAATTTCGGTTTATCAGGCAACAGATCCCTAAACCCATTATCTGAAGTCAGGAGGTGCCAGTTTTTATTCAAAATATTTTTGATGTCAAATGCATCCAAATTGAAGCAAGTAATAAAACTACAAGTAAAACCTGGTCTTGTTTCTCTCCTTACTACATCTACTTGTTCAGCATTATCTATTACTATTGATCCTAATATTGGGGAATAAATCCCTTCCCACCGTTTATTTTTTACTTCTGTGGCTATATTAATAATAAATTCCATCGGGTAACCCCTCTGCACAAAAAACTTCTCAAGAAGTTTACATTCATCCAGAAAATCAGTATCAACCGTAATCATCCTTGCCACTCTAACGTGCTGGCCTTTTACCACTGCCTTTTTCTGGGCCAGTGGGTGACTACTAGAGAAATGAAGGAACGTATTGGAATACGTCTCCTTCCTATATATAGTAGCTACATATCTCTCGTTTACATAGTCTTTCTTCAAATTGACATCAAGATAACTAATATTATCTCTACTATAATTCGATGTAAACTGTAAAAAATCAGTGCTACAATTGAAGGTAGACAAAAGCTTATCCAACCCTTCAACATTAGTCTCGACCACCATAAAAATATCGTCGAGAAATCTCGTATAAAAGGTAATTTTCTCTTTATTTCCTTCATTCTCTAAAATGGTGGACCTTTCCCATCTTGCCATTACTAAATTCGCAATACTGGCACCGCATGGGGACCCCATAGCGACTCCGATCTTTTGGTGATAAATTTCTTTATTAAATAGAATGAAGTTATAAGAAAGAACTGTGTCAATCAGTTCTGCTATAAGCTGTATTTCATCAAGGGGTGCACCTAAAAGCCTCATCATATCACTTACCCATTCAATTGCCTTATTGTGAGGGATGCAGGAATACAAATCCTTAACATCTATTGTGACTAACAATCCTGTAGTTGAAAACTGTAAATTATTCATAGATCTAAGGAAGGACCATGAATCCTTTGAAATTTGTTTCTCTAACTTAATATATTTCTGAAGTGTCTTATCTATCACTTTGGCGCATGTATAAGTCATACTCCCTCTACCATCGACCAAAGGTCTCATAGGTGGATCTTCCAAATTTTTATGCACCTTGGGGATACCAAATAGGACAGGTGTCCTGACCTGTGCTTGTTGTAAAAAATTATACAGGACATTATCGATCCTACTTTCTATGAATAATTCCTCGAAAAATGATTTAATTCTCCTTGCTGCAGTATTCATCTCATTTAAGGATGACCTTGCATAAGTATCACTTTCTAGGATAGCTAACATCCTATCCTCATAGTCACTACTAAACATTATTGCTAAACCCCCTCCCTTATCGGGTTTCATAACCCAAACTGGAGCTTGTTTTAATAGATTCAACAGGTCTCTCTCATCTTTTGTTAGATTATACTTATACTTGTTTTTACATTCCTTCAAATTTCTTAAATCTACTTCCATAATCTTTTCGAATAGAAGTAGTGCAGGGTGAAGGGGGGGGGGTTATATACACTTGAAACAAGGAAGTCAGATCTTTCATTAAGGTTCTCACCCATCAAGAATAATAAATTCAACTTCCTTGTAAACAGCTTTAAATCAATCAAGGTATGAGCAACATTAAGTGTAGAACTTGGGACAAAGGTATACCCTTTACTCAATAAAGCCACAGTATCTTCACAGATTTCTAAACTTGTGTAGTTATAAATTTTAAAATCTACTTCAGCATTTGTTATAACTATACACTTTTGTTGATTATGTCCATTTGACGATATACTATCGTCAATTTTTACCATTTCCTCCTCTTGTTCTTCTGATTCCTCTTGTTCTGGTAGTTGGGTCTCGAGGCTGAGCCCCGAAAATTTTGGTTCCCAAACCTTCCAGAATTATTATTATGTTGGACCTGTCCATCAGAATTATTTTCATTTGTGGTGTTTCTCAATTGAGCCAGTCTTTCACTCCTTCTGACGTCATTGTCATTATTAAAAGTTTGTACAGGTCGAGGTGGAAGTGGAACATGAAATTCAGTCTGTTGTGCTACTGGGCCTGTTCTCTGGTCAACCTGGGTTTCATTTTCTGACCCACTACTCTGTTCATTAACTGGCATATTAATAGGGCGGGGAGGGCGCGGATATGCCTTCCCTTCCCCATATTCTCTTAAGTCTCTGTCAATTTTCTTATTTTTAGTGCCATTCATCTTTTTAATATGATCATCAATGCTTAAAAAACAACGGTCATAGTCATACTGATATCTATTAAACTGGATGTCATTTTTAATAGAGTTGTCAATAGCCTCCAATTCAGTTAAAAGATTGTCCACCATCTCTTGATAAAAGGTACAAAACAATTCCAGTAATTCAAGTCCATGTCTGTCAAAGAGAGTCACAAGAGCAGTATGAAACTGCGAGCCTTCAATTAGCCCTGAAGGAAATTGCCAATGCCTAAGACCCTTAGGGACTATCTTCAGTCTTATGCATTCACGAAAATAGGCAATTTCCAGTTGTAACTTACGAGTTTTTAGCAGTTTACTGTCAAAAATATTTAACTTTTCATTTAAATCATTATTTACCTCTATTTCCGTTTGTTGGACACCATTCCTTTGCAAATTGTTAAAGTTAAAACCTCTGTGCAGCCATGTTGTTAACGGTTCGCGAACTATAGCTCCCCGATTGCTAGTTCGCTCTCCTTCGCGCTGTGTACTTGTTGCTACATTATCCTGGCTACTTGGTAGCCCCCCTTGGGTTTCGTTCACATTATTATTCATATTAAGTCCTGAATTAACCATAACGGCAAGACGCCCAACTTCCCTCTCCACCATTCGGTTCCCTGGAGTTACTACTGTAGTGGGCGATCTATTGACGTCATCAAGTCGCTGAGAAAGCCGGTCGACTTTCTGTGTTAATAACTCTATGAGGGCTGTAAGATTACCATCGCCCTCATCTCTTTGTGAAGTGGATGCGGAAACGTTTTCAACGTTCGGTTCCAATAACAAACAATCAAAAAAACCACCAAGTCCAAACCTCAGAAATTAGTGAACCGGACCAACGAAAATGTTCCAATAACAGCCACTTTATTTCGAACTTCAAAATCACAGTCTTAAAGCGTGCAAAATACTCATACACTTTTCGTCGCCTCCAAAATATCGCAACTTCCTCAGAAGACAAAGTACTGTTGTTAATAGTACATTTAAATACCAAATCTGCAGGCAATTAAGGACTGGTTAATTAATTATGAAGAACATTTTTTTAACCATTTCCTATCACCAGTATGGATTCCTTCTGTTCCAATCTATTTCATGCAAATCCAGTACATGCCGCCATAAATTACCAACATTAAACATAGTCATAAAAATAGTAAAAATAATGATAACAGTAATAAACATTGAATAACATTAGCAATAAAAATTCATTAGAGTCTTTAAAATCTTTAAAATCTTTAAACAGTTTTGAACATTCAACTACCAAGGGGAAATATTAACATGCTGTCAATATTATTGTATGACAACTTAAACCTAGTCGTTCAAAATGTGGTTCATTTAAAGCATCAGCTAACAATCGAATTGCTCAACCAACTAATAGAAATATACACTTAGTAAGCCTAAATATTTTTCTAACTACACAGCGCAAAATCGAAACTATACCAAAAATTATTATAAAACATTAAATATACTATAAATATTAATTTAAAATTAATATTAATAGAAACTCTTTTAAAAGTGTGTAATAACTGAGACCTAGTTAAGTAATACTTACTACCTTTACAATATTACTAAACTATATTATTTTATTTTATTTTAACCTGATATACACAGGTACCATCATAATGTCATAAAATCATTGAAGTAAGGTTGTAAGATTGACAGCATTAATGCTGTACACTGGACCTCACCAGTGCATTTTAAAGCTCTCAGAATGCAGAAGGTGAGCTTGCCTCACTTGTTTCCACATACCTAGAGATTCTGGTGAGCGTTTTAATTAATTTTATTTATTTATTTTTGTGGGGGGGGGGGTCTTGGATTTAAACACACACTGTTGATATTCATTAGAAGGTGGCAGCCCACTTACAAATCGAGCTAATGAAAAACTCTGTTATTTTCTACTGTATAAAAAAATTCAAAGTAGTCACTTTGTTTACCTGTAAGCTTCTGGACAGCAGTAGAGGAACCATCAATTTGGGAACACTAGAGCTTGCTTAATGATATCTCTAATTATTATGGACCTGCACTTATACAAGGCCCAATGTTCTGCATAACCACCAGATTTATAAGATTTGCGTTTTTTTCTTTGCTTATGAGTGACAGACATTGGTACATTTTCCATGAGTTGGGGGAGGTAAAAGTTGCCTCAATACTGTTATGATGCTTTAATAATAAACTTCTTGTACCTATAGGGAGCAGTTCATGAACTGCAGCAAGTAAGTTGTGCTTATGTCTAAGAATTTTAGGCTGGAAAATAGTTCTGTTGAAGTAAACAGGAATGGATCATTAACTTGTGAGTGTTCTCATAGCAGCTACAAGAGATGTACATTCTGGAGATAATTAGTTATGTCTGCATTTTTAAAGAGGAATTAGACTCACTCAATACTTTAAAAATAAGACAGAAAAACATAAATTATCTTGTCTACAGACTATACCAGTGTAGTTGTACAATTCTTGGGAAAGGACAGGGGGAGTGATGCTCAAATAGTATTTGATCATGATAGAATGCCCTCCAGGACATATTATAAAACTGGAAAAATGTGATGTTCAAAAGAGGAAGGAGATCTGCAGGAAGTTTCCCCTACAGATTGCTACTCCTTTAAGCATCAGGTAGGTTGACTCACCTTCTGCCTTGCTGGCATGCTATATAGCAGCACCTTCTTTGCGTACACGAGGGCTGTGCCATGTTCACCAATCAGCATCTCAGTTTCCCTTTTGCTTCTTTTTTTTGATAACTGCTCTGTGATGCCTGCATTGAACAGATAGTTGTGGACTATATCTTCTGGCTACATGTCTTTGTTGACTTCTAAGTGAATTGTTAAGTGTCCAAACCCTATTGAATCTATTTCATATCATCCCATCTTGCAGGGATTCACTGCCTCAGAAAAAAAAACAAATTTTGTTTTTAGCCTGTTTATATTTTGACTGTACCATATTAGATAAGAACAATAGAATTGAATATTCTGTATTAATTTACCAACATTTTTTGAAACCATTCTTCTACTTCCAATGCTATCCTTGCAGAAAAGACTGTAAAGTAAAATCTTATATTGAACAGGTATGTTCTAGCTTCTGCAAGTCCAATAAATTATTTGGCAAATCTGCTTGACCAAAAATTCCAAACCAGTATAACTGAATGCACCACTATCTCCTCTACAAGTCTCTATGGATTCTGACATTACTGTCAAATATCAGCATCAGCATGAAGTGGAAATCTCATCTTCTCATAACAACAACCCACATGCTGGTGAATTGTGTTTGCTAGATACCTTGGCCATGTGGGAGCACAGTAATAAAATAATAAATTCCCACTATTGAGCAAGTGAGTCTGTTGTCATCTTCTTTATATGTATATTTCTTGCAGAACAGTTTCTCAGCAAAAAAGTCAAGATAAGATTTTAGATCAAGGACTGAATGAAAAAAAAATCTGATAATGTTTGGCCTGTAAAATAATGCTAGGCTGGTAATGGATACATACAAGTAAGGATGAATAAATAAATTAATAAATAAAATTCAATTGTAAATTTTAAGACTTGTTGGCCTCTGTAATGGCATAATGTTTAATTTAAGGTATGAAATTTTTGAAAGCTACTAGGCAATGCCAATCCAGCAACATGTGAATGTAAACCACATAACAGATAATGCCAGTGGCAAATCAAACTGTTACTGTTACCATAATTACAATTGTCTTTACCAAACATTTTAATTCATGGAATGTCTTAACTATCAGCAGAGGAGTTAAAATCCTTACCCTTTGGCCCTGTTCAGTTTGCTGTTGATTACATATCATTTTAATGCCTGAAAAAATGTTAGTGTAATCCTCTTCCTTATACTGAGTTATCAGTTTATCATTGACCTTAGTTTCCAGAGCTCAGCTTTCACTCCACTACTTGTGTGCCTTTGTTGAAGACTCAGTATTTCCGTCATGATGGTGCTGCATCTTACTTTCTTCAGCTTCATTCTTTTCCAACACCTTTTGTGCTCCCTCAGCTGCTTCAAGGCATTTTTTTCCTGCTCTAATATAATTCTAGCTGGATGTTGAAATCATTCAGTAATGGACTGTGCTGCTTTGCTGCATGCTGAGGGCTCATTGGCACTGCTAAGCTTTCCTCAGTTTCACTGGACTGAGTCTTAACTACATCCAAAGCAGCTACTGTGTTATATTTGATCATATGACAGAAATAACTCATTTTTCTTTGCATGTTTTAGTTATCTGTGACACTGGCATTTTTTAATATTCCATGGAGCTCTATTTGCCTATTTCCTAATTTATTTGAATAAAAAATAAAACAACAGTGTGAAGGTATATTACTGTGTATTTACATTGTGGCTGCAATGGTACACCAAACATTCTGGTGAAAAAAGCTGTTTTAAAGGCTATAATTGTCTAGTATATAATATCCCACCATTGCCACCAAACTATGAATATAAGTCCCATCTGTTGCTACCAAATGTCATGTAATGAACGCAGTCTCTTGAAACACACTTCTGTAAGCCAGTTATTAGAAGTTGGGGGACTGGCCTTAAGGGCATCCCACTGCCTTGAGTAATAGTCAGCAGTTGCCATGTCCAAATAAGCTTTACATTGTATTGCTGTAAATCAGAGTTGTAAACCTGGGCTCCCCAGGACTTCACTCCCCTTACACTGAGACCAGTGCCTTCCAGTGCACTCTTACTAATACTAATTCAAACTTGTCCAAAATTATTTTTGCAAGCAAATACACACAGAAAATATAACCCAGAAGAGGTCACATGATAACTATCAAGTAGAAAAAAAACAAGTATCCCAAGCCTTTCAATGCAAATAGAATTCAATGCGGTATCACTTTCTCTCTTATACACATGAACACACATCTTAAAGCATTGGCAAATCTGGCACATTTGTCTGGGAATAAAGGAGTCCCCTGGTTAGTGACCATTTCTTTAGGCAGCTTTACCCTAGATAATAATAAGATTAACTCCCTATCTCTAGCTTTACATTAATTTTATTTAGTGAGATAGCTTTAGGGAACTTAAATGTACAGCTCAGAATAACTAAAACTTACTGAAACCAATTGCTGGTTTGTACCAATGGCAGAAGAATGTTCATAGTAATATAAACACAATGAAAAATCTTAAAACCAAAAATAATAAAATCAGTAAGCCTGCCGCCAACAAACCTGTAAATTGATTTATTCAAAAGGAAAACTGAGCATTTTCATCTTCACATTTAGAAAATACTTTATCAGAGTGAAGTCTGGTGAAACATAATGCATTAAATACACACAACCCACCGATGGGAGGCACAGTGATGTAATTAATTGGTTAAGCATATTAAATCAGATTAAATCACTGCACTCCAAGACCACAGTAAAAACAGGAAAACAGATGTGTCAACCCAAACAGCAAGCAGGATAGTTCACTAAGATGCTAAATGTATTGCAGTATAAAAAATGTATAAAATATACATAAATAAAATGTATAAATAGTATGGTAAACATATACATGAATAAATATGAATGACTGAACTATAGCAGCCTTCATTTTAAAACACTAGAAAAAAATTACTTACGTTTCTTAATATATAACAGAACTGTAGTGTTCTTCCATGTTGTTTCCTGACGGTGCTCTTTGACGATGTACTGTACATGCATATGGTCTCATATGTACTTCTCGATCTTTTATTTTGAAAAATGTGAATATGTGTGCATTGTCTGAAAGAAAGAAAGTCAAACTGAAATACCTGTCATTATTTAGTGACTTTATTCCACAGTGATTTGTAGGAAAAAAAAATTATGAGGATCAACGTCACTAAATGATGACATGCATTTCATTTAGGATTTTATTCTACAAAGAAATAACCTTGTTGCCTAATGGGAAAGATTAGCAGAGACAATAAATCCCATAAAATGTTTTGCAACCAAATTTAATTTTAGATTATTATTTAATTCGGGGAATAATGTTGTTTATTGTTCTAGTCATTCAGTAAACCCGAGTTCCTATAGATTCATAGGTTGGTCCTAGGCTATCGGCCTTAAGGCCTATACAAGCCTAGCCATAACAATTCCCTGGCTATTTCTTTCCAGAATATTTACTTCCCTGGTCCCCTGTCTAGCAGGGTGACTGATGTGATCCCCGGGGTGAATTTCCTATCTCCCATCCAATTGTCAAGGTTCCTTTTGAAGAGGGCCAAAGAGGCGTTCTGCTTGACATGTATGGGCAGTCTATTCCAGAGTATGGGAAGTATCTGAGTCAGGAACCTATCCCTCCAGCATGTTTTGTTCATTGTGATGACCAGGTTTAGAGCCCTGGAGTGTGTGGCTCTGAGGGACTGGGATTTTTTTAAGTGTAGCATGTCCAATAGCTCTGGTTTGACATGACCTTGTATGTTAAGCAGAGATCGCCTCTAAGTAGACGATATGCGACAGATTATAGCTGGAATTTTTTTAGATGGTCAGGATAGGGCATCTGCTTTAGGCCTGTGATTCTTTTAGTGAGGTATTTCTGCGGCCTTTCCAGCTGTTGCAGATGTCTTGTGAGGTACATACCAAAAGGGGCATTGTACTTTATAATGGGTCTAATGAGGGATGAGTACAGTGGGACAATGACCTCCTTTTTTCTGGATGAAAAGCTCTTAATGATGAGGTGTGCCACTTAGAAGGATTTCCTGACTGTTTTGGTGATGTGGTTATCGAAGATGAGACTACTGTCCACTTGTGTCCCTAAGTCTCTTATCACACTTTCAGTGTTTAGTGTACTGCAACTTATGTGGTAATTCATGGGTACATGTTTTTTCCCAAAGGGGATAACTATACAGTTCTTGGCATTGAGCTTGAGCCCATGGCACTGGCACTAAGCATCTGTCTCTGTAAGGCTCTTTTGTAGAATATCCACATCATTTGGGGATTCAGTAATGGCTCCCAGTTTGCAGTCATCTGCGAACTTTGTTAGCCAGAGTCCCTTAGTGTTGGCCTGTACTTCAGAGAAGTAGATGCCAAACAAGAGCGGCCCCAGGACTGAACCCTGACATACTCCACTTGTCACTTGTCTGGAGCTGTATTTGGAGTCGGCTACTTTTACAGTGTGGGTTCTGTCAGTAAGCCAGTTGGAAACCCATCGAGTGATGTAGGGATTAATGCCCAGCTTAATAAGTTTATCTATGATTCCAGAGTGGGGGATGGTGTCAAAGGCCTTGGCGAGTTCCAGATATGCTGTGTGGAACATCTTACCCTCGTCCATGGCTCTGGAGCCTGAATCGAAGAAGTCAATCGGGTTCAGGAGACAAGATCAGCTCTTCACAAAACCAAACTGGGTGGGGTCCAGTGTTTGAAGGTTGCCAATGTCTTTGTTTATAAGGTCCATGATAATGCATTCCATGGCTTTGTGGATCAGGCTCATCAGACTCATGGGATGATAGTTCCTGGGTTCCAAGGTGGATCCCCCCATTGTGGAGTGGGATAGCTGTAGCTGTGCGCCACTCATTGGGTGCGAAGCCTGAGGTGAGGCTATGATTAAACATGACAGGTGAGGTGCTTGTTCATTTTGTAGTTCATGTAGTACACAGCCCAGGATGTCATCTGGTCCCATGGATGCTGTATTCTTAGCTTTGGAGAGTGTGTTTTTTACCTGTGTGGCCGTGATTACCAGAATTTGGCAATCTTTTGGTATTGAGATGGTCCCTTTATGGGGTGAGAGGGGGATGAAGTTGGCACTGAATTGAACTGCCAGGATATTGGCAATATCCTTCGGATCAGTATATTTAATGCCATTCTGTTGTAGCTCAGAGCAGATCTGAGCATTGCCATTTAGATTCTTGACATAACTATAGAATGCCTTGTGGTTATCTTTGGAATCTTTGTTAATTTTATTTTCGTAACTAGCTTTGGAGGATTTCATGAGGGATCTCAGCTTCTTATTTACTATAATCCACCTCTATATCCTATTATTCAAGTATTTGAAAAAAACCCAACTATATAAGTTACAACTTGTCATTTTTATAGAGAAAGATTTTATATGTCTTAAAGAATGACTTATCAATTGCTGACAGGGTGTTGTCTTACTTTAATGGACACTAATGACTATCAGCAAAAAAAAAGACCAATTTATTTTTTCATATTGATTTTTATAGCACTTACTTATAACATGAGTGTGGTATATTGCAGACTTACCCACGGTTGGTGTGGTTTAATCAAAAAGGTGAAACCTGAGTTATTAAACAAAACCAGCCATGGGTAAATCTTCAATATACCATACCACAGAATCAGTTATTGCTATTACACAATGACATTATTTAAAAAAAAAAATTACGCACTTTTCTTAAATAATGTCTTTGTATAACAGCACCATAGTTTTCTTCCTTGTTGTTTCCTGATTGTGCTGTTTGATGATGTACTGCACATGCGTATGGGGCTTGTATTTGCAGGCTTATGCAGTACATCACTGGTTTAGCAAGCAAGCAATGCAGAAAGGACGATCTCCATTGCTAGTTTTTTTAAAAGAAAAAAGTATAACCTCCCGACCATTTAGAGGTATGAGAGAGACAGGCAAATACAAGAAAAATCAGGAATGTTTTAGTTTGTAGAAAGTACCTGATTTTTTTGTATTTTCTCTGGGTTTGTACTTAACTCTCGATCTTTTATTTAAAAAAAATTGAATATGTGTGCATTGTCTGAAGGAAAGAAAGCCTGAAACTGAAATGCCTGTCATTATTTAGTGACTTTATTCCTCACTGATTTGTCAGAAAAAAATCAAATTTAATGAAGAACTAAGTCACTAAATGATGACACGAGTTTCAGTTTCAAAGTTTCTTTCATTCAGACTAATGCATTTCTAGCAAGAAAAAAAATTCTTGCCGCTCAATGATACATTTGCGACCAGACTTTTATTATTGGTATATTCTTGATTTACAATGGGCTCTCTGGTTGGGCTGACAAATCAGTGTACTCCTTTTTGAATGTTAATGGGCAGTCATTTTGTATAATATTAGTTAATACACTGGACTGATGCTAAAAAGCAACAGGCAAACTGACTCCTGGTTATAAAATTACCCTTTTCTCAGTGGTAGGATTAGCAATATATCATATGATTTTTTTAACTGCGCTAGATCTCAATTTTAGTAATTAAAGTGGGAGTACATTTTCATTCTAACACTGGTGCCTGAATTACTAATAATACCGTATTCAGATTAACCTGATGTGAGACTGAATTCTCCTCTAGGGGTTTGGATGATCTATATAAAACTAGTAAAAGTCCTTTCACTGAATGCTGTCTGCTCTGGAATGTGTAACCACTTGCTTTGTGTGGTTGTAAAGTGTCTTATAACTCTCATTTTAATCATAATATGCAATAATGCCACCAATGTTGACAGAAAGCTTTCATAGAAGTTAGGTGTTTTATATGTATTCCCAGAACTTTTAAAGTAAGGGAGTTTCTGTCATGTATGAATGTGTATTTACAGAAATAATGAAATATGAGCCAGAGATTGCAGATAGTAGATCATGTCATCTTAGTGCCATAACCAGAATCTAATAAATGCATCTGCATGAATGTGATTACTGATTATTTTAATTTTGTCCACAAATGACTTTAGATCAAATTAGGGGCATGTAATGGGGCAAGGTGAACAATTTTGTTTTCATTTTATCTCTGTCTATTAAAAAGTGTTGAAAATAATTGCATGAATCCTATGAGAATTGAGGTGTTAATTAACTCTAGAGGGAATATAAAACATTATGCCACATGATCTTATATAAGTGGAATGAGGGAACACAAATATATGTGTAATTTAACAAATTCATTGATCTATTTTCTAGCTCTTCCAGAAAACTGAAAAAAATATATCTAATTCTAATTTTAATAGATCTTGTTTCAGGACATAATTATATTTCTGTTTTGCAGTACTCTTCTTAATCATAATTAATATTAACATTTTGTATTGCTTGATGGATTTCTTTATTTTAAAATGATGTCATTGTTATTCTTAGGTTCCCCTGTCACCAGTTCAGATGAATTAACAGGTATCTTTTTAAACTTTTTATCTAAGATTGTCATATACTCAGCAGATATTTAAGGATTATTTACAAAATTAACTGTGCATATATTAAGAAACTGAAAAAAATAGTTGGTATCTATATTTTGATTAAAAAGTTTTGTCATGATTATTAGTCTAAGTGAGATGTGTTTAAGAAACAAGTTTTAAATAGGAAATATTGCTTTTGAGGATGGCAGTGCTATGTGTAGATCTTGCATTTCCAAAGTTCGTCATTCCCACTGCTGCAGTAGGTATTAAGACTATACAGATTGTGTACTGCCCAAGACATAACAACTAGACAGCTTTCAAAAGCTCTGTTTTCCACCCACATTTCTACTCTGACTGTTGATTGGTCAGCCCTGGGGAAGAAAAATCAGCAGTCAGAGAGGAAAATATTTAGTAACGTCTTGCCTCAATGTGAAGAAGCAGTTCAGAGGATTCATAACAGCAACAGGGCTTTCAACTCCTTTTTGGCACAGGAGCTTTTACATTCATAATATATATATATATATATATATATATATATATATATAGTATGTGTGTGTGTGTGTGTGTATATATATATATATATATATATATATATATATATATATATATATATATATATATATATGGGTCTACTTTAAAACACCGACACGCAAAACACCGACAACGAGAACACCGAGACCGGAAGATTGACAACTGAGATGACCGACAGTTTAAAAGCCCGATGCTGAGAGCACCAACATGTTAAGGTAAGTGTGCGATAGTGACAGACTTTAGGGTTATGGGCGGGTTAAGTGAGTTGGGGTTAGGACGTGGGTTAGGTGAGTGTGCGATAGTGACGGACCTTAGGGTTAGGGTTTGGGTTAAGGTTAGTGCATAGATAGTTGTCTATGTAAGGTTTAGTGTAGGTTTGTAAGGTTTTTGTTGTGCTTGTGTTGTATGTGTATTTTTCAGAAAAGGTATTTGTTTTGTTTTGTTGATTGTCGGGATTGTGGTTTGTTGGGCATGTGAAGTTTCGTGCTTTTAAACTGTTGGTTATCTCAGTTGTCGATCTTCCGGTCTTGGTGTTCTCATCGTCGGTGTGTTGCGTGTCAGTGTTTTAAAGTAGACCCATATATACATTCACATATATATATATATATATATATATATATATATAGGTCTACCTGATAATGCTGAAATCTTGAAACGCCGATGATGAGAAGACCGACACCGGAAGATCAACAATGAAGATGACCGACAGTTGAGAATCCCGACGCTGAGAACACCGACATGTCAAATGAGCGCTAGTGGGCAAGTATGCGGTAGTGATGGACATCCGGGTTAGGGTGCGGGTAAGGTAAGTGAGCGATAGCGACGGTCTGTAGGGTTAGGGGCGGGTTAAGTGAGTTAGGGTTAGGGTGCGGGTCAGGTGAATGTGCGATAGTGACAGACGTTAGGGATAGGGGCAGGTTAAGTGTGTTAGGGTTAGGGTATGGGTTAGGTGAGTGTGTGATAGTGACGGACCTTAGGGTTAGGGTTTGGGTTAAGGTTAGTGCATAGATAGTTGTCTATGTAAGGTTTAGTGTAGGTATGTAAGGTTTTTGTTGTGCTTGTGTTGTGTGTGTGTTTTTCGGAAAAGGTATTTGTTTTGTTTTGTTGATTGTCGGGATTGTGGTTTGTCGGGCATGTGAAGTTTCATGCTTTTAAACTGTCGGTCATCTCAGTTGTCAATCTTCCGGTCTCGGTGTTCTCGTTGTCGGTGTTTTGCATGTCTGTGTTTTAAAGTAGACATATATATGTATGGGTCTACCTGATAACGCCGAAAGCTTGAAACGCCAATGACGAGAAGACCGACACCAGAAGATCGAGAACGAAGATGACTGACAGTTGAGAATCCCAACGTTGAGAACACTGACATGTCAAACTAGTGCTAGTGGGTGGTGGTTTGTCGGTATGTGATGTTTCGTGTTTCTGAACTTTCGGTTTTGTAGTGTCGGTGATTTCGTTGTCGGTGTTTTAGCACGTCGGTGTTATCAGGTAGACCCATACATATATATATATATATATATATATATATATATATATATATATATGTGTGTGTGTGTGTGTGTGTGTGTGTGTGTGTGTGGTGTTATGTTCCCTTTAAGAAACACTGTACTTCTTAACTAACATCTGTTTTCTGTCTGCGATTGCTAATTTTAGCTTTGAGTAGTGTGGGGGCTTATTTGATATTGAAATATACTGCTTATGCAAACTTTATTTATTTATAAAGTTTAAGTGTGGGACAGTGATTCATTTGAGCAGGGACGATGACAGGGCATGTAGTGCTTGTTTTCTTGTTGAAGTAAACTAACTTATCTGTCAATTATTTCTGTCAAACTAATTTTACTTCTTAGCATTTTTTGACGTTTTCAGTTTTACTGCTTTTGCATTACTGTGCTTTGAGCACTTTGTGTTAATGGATAAAGGTAAGTGTGATGTTTGTGTAGACTTTTGATAACTTATGTTCAGACCAGTCCTAGCCACATCCAACACATCTTCCTTGGGCATAGCATGGATACTTAACCCGCTCTGACTGACCCAACTTCACAATTCCCAGAAAGAAAAAAAAAATACCAAAGAGCCCTTGTTGACTACATGCCTCAGTCTGTGCCTCAGCTGCTAGTGGGTGAACCTGTGGTAGCTATTTGCTCTTTCTCACACCACTCAGTTATATCTTCAGCTTCCTTTCAGCCGCAATAAACCAGGGATCAGACATGTCCTCTTCACTGTTCCACTGCCTGAACTGGGCATGGGAGAACCATCTTTTCTGGGACATGGAGTTTCACTGAGGATGCTACTGCTGGATGTGGCCAGGGGAAGAGACCTCTTCTTGGGCTACAACTTTCTTTCCTAGTTAGTCACAGAAGATACCTGTTAAGAGAAAACAAAGGGTTAAACATTGTTTACCTAAACACACAGTATCTATAAGTAAAGAAGTTTTCCTTATCTTAACTACAAAATTGTTACAGACAATGAATCCTGGTGCACAACCTTCAGCACCTGTTTAGCAGGTCAGTTGAAATACCCCTAAGGAAGATGAGTTAGAGGAGTCTGACATACACCAGTATTGATTCTCAAGCCTGATACTCTGATGCTGAGGAAAACTGGTGCTCACAATCTCCTCCAGAGGTAATTCCCTTTCTCCAATTGTTGCCGGGATGAATATAGCATTTTTTTTTGGGAACTAGTGGATGCCCCCACTGTATTTTGGAGATTTTTTAATATGTTGTGTTATTGCCTTATTCTACACCTATCCCTCATCCACTGCCAGCTTTGAAAGATATATATTATGTTGTCTATAACAATTTTGATTCACAATCTTCAGTCTCCATTACAGCAGATTGGATTTACAAACTACTTATATAGTCCAAGGCTTTCCCTGTGGATGCAGAGGGGAATATTTTGGCACACATTTGGTATTAGAATATGTTATTCTTCTACTCTAGCATACAAAATTCTTAACTATCACTGCCATATGAGGAGGTTTGTGCTTATCTCAGTCTTATTGTTTTGACATATCTCTAGTATTTAAACATGCCTTAAAGGTATGCATGATTGTGCATATACTGTGTCTGGGGCCTTTACTTCTGCATGATTTGAGGAGGTATACCTTGGTACGAAATCAGATGTTTTCTTCTTGAAATAAAGTCTAAAAGTGTGAATTCAGCTTTAGAGAAAAAGGTTTGTTTTGCCCATCTGTCCATAAGATCCACAATTTGATGAAAGAGGGAAATTAGCTAAGGGAGAGTCTAAGATTTTTCAGCCCCTGCCTTTCAGATCTCCTACATCCTCTTTTACTCCTAAAATACAACTAGAGATGACAGCAGGGTAACTATAACAAAAAAGAACCTTTCCATTAAGGAGACAGTCTACAACTTCAGGACTATGCAAACCTATCTCCTTTCCTCCTACTCCCCCAGTCTGTCAAACGCTGTCCCTACAACTGCCTATGTTCATTCCCCTTTGGGAACAGATTGTGATAAACGATAATGGTTAAAGGTGGTTTAGGAGAGATACACCTGACAATGGATACTAAAGCCTTTTTTCAGGGGAGTTCCTCCCCAGACCCTGAATCAAACAGAATTGTTTCCTCAGGTTCTTCAGCTTTTTCACCATAGGAGTCATAGAACCAGTGCAATTTATTATAGGGACAAAGGCACCTGTTCTAGTCTAGAATGCTTCTAGTACCAAAGAAAGATTTTCAGTGGAGATGAGTTTTAAATCATTCATTCCAATTTCAGTACTAAGAAGTTTCAATATTCAGGATGTTGATCCTTCAGCATCTGTTACCTCTCATTCCACAGGGAAACTTTTTGGTAATATGAGACATTAAAGATCTTTGAAATTCATTGTATGGGTCACACAATCTGTTCTCTGCATTACTCTTGGGGTTATCTGCTGCTTCAAGCATGTTTATAAAGTGTCTAGCTCAAGTCGTTGCTTATAGCAGTCTGAGTGACACTCATTTTTTCTTCCTTATTTAGATGACATATTTATCTTTGCAAAATGTTCTCCCATATGTCAAGAGTCCTTAATGTGGGGTTTCAACTTTTCTGACAAATCTGGGATTCCAGATAACCATTCCGAAATCTTCCTTAATCACTTCATATCACATTGTCTTTCTAGAATGTCTTGTAAATACTCCACAGCAAAAGGTTTTGATGCAGGAGAAGGTGGAATTTTATCTGGAAACTTTTCTGAGCTTCTATAACCAGTCTCTGACTTCAGCCAGAGAGCTTTGCAGGATTCTAGGGCTCATGACACCTAGGATTCTCACAATTCTTCTTGCCAGATTGTACATAAGTAAGACTCTGTGGTATCTAAAAAAACACAAAGACCCTATACTTGCATCCTTTAAATTTTCAGATATCTATCCGAGGCTTCATATAAATGGAATTGGACTGTCAGAGACTACAAATACAAGCAATCACATTGCCCCTTTTCTCCCCATCCTCAATCTGTAACTACGGATGCCTCAAAATTTTAATGGAGGCAGTTACTATGAGTGTAAAGGTATAAGGCCTGTAGAATTCTTCAGACAAACCAAAGCCCATCATTTTCAAAGAGTTGTGGATTGTGATCCATGCCTTTTAATCTCTTTATCATCTATGGTCCCCTGGACTTTCCTGATGATTACATACAACAACACACAGATGTGGTACAGCAACAAGCTAGGGGGATCAAGGTTGTACCCTCTTTACATGCTGGCTATGATTGCTTGGGAGTTAGCTCCTCAGCATTCCTTAACCCTCCCAGCATATTACATTCTGTCATAGCAAAACATAGTAGCAGACATACTAAGCAGGACAGACCCACATAAATACAGTTTGAATTAGAAGGTCTTCCACATATCAATTATGGTTGTGGGAAACACCTCAAAGAGAGATGATGGCCTCCTTTCAAACTACCTTTTTTCATTCCCTTGCAAGGGAATCTCTTTATGTTTTTCCACCCTTTCCACTGATATTCAGTGTAATTATTAAGAATCAGAAGGACTCTTCAATGATATTTGTGGTGACTCCCCTTTTGACCCAAGCAATAGTAGTTCACCTTTTTTATGGAATTGGCCATGGCCAATTACCACAAACTTCCTCATTATCTGGATCTACTCACATAAGACAGGGGGAGTTTTATGCACCCCTCTTGAAAGCATCTTATATTATCTGCCTGGATTGTCATACCTTTTAGGCACCTCTTTTTCGAGGACGTACAGCAGTTACTAATGGAGGCAAGAAATCCTGAAATTAGAAAATCTTATCTTGGCATGTGGAGGAATTTTCTAGTTGGTGCCCATGAAATAATCAGGGCCTTATCAGGGATTGTACCACTGGTGCTCAAATAAGTGTGCGAGTTCCTAGTCTCCGGCCTTTGTACTATTTTGTCAAAGTACATCTTGCACCACTTCAGCATTTCTGTCCATCAAACATTCTCTTTCTTCAATGTGTTCTTAATAAAACAGTTTCTGATAGGAGTGTTTCACCTCAGATCATGTAATGAGCAATATGCGGCTTCCTGAAATCTTAACTTTCTGCATGAAAAGTTAACCACATCTTTATCTGAACTTAAACATCCAACATATTTAAGTTTCATTACATGAAACAACTGTTCTTCACTTTCCTCTTATGTCTGTAAGATGGGTGTCTGAGTTGTAAGCTGTCTTTCTGGATAAACACTATCTTGTCTGCTTTTGGGATAGGATACCAGAAAGAACAAATCCCTCATTCATGTCCAGGTTTGTTTCAGAGTTTCTTTGAATCAAACTATCAGTCTCCAAGTGTTCTATCCTAGCCCTCAGAACCATGGAAAAAGGACTCCTTATACAATGGACATGCGTAGACCACTCAGGTACAATCTTGACAGAACTAAGTTCTTTAGAAAAGCCAATCTGCTAATTATTGCTTATGGTGGGAGAACAACCTGGTTCAAACAAATGATTTCCAGTTGGTTGTCCTCATCTATTTAAACAAATAATACAGTTTTCTGCACTTGACATTGATGTGATTTTATCCAGATTATAGGTAAAACTACAAGAAAAAAATCATAAAAGAAACAACTATTCAGGTCATAACTTATTTACAACTGTCTAAATTAGTGCCTTAAACAACAAGTATGTAACTTGCAAAACGGTATATTTCATAGAGGGAACAGCTGAAAATAATGTATATGTTTAAGTGCTTGGGAGCAACATTCTGAGAGGTTTGTCCATCTTTCCCAATGCTAAATGCTTTGAAGGCAAAAAATGAGAATCCATGAGCATAAAATAGAATGTTCTGGCTACATCCCTGCAGCATACAGCTCAGATAGCAAGAATCCATGGCTGGGTGTGGGTAATGCTTGATTTACACATGGTTGGAGTGATTTGGTCATGAGAGCGAATTTTTACAAATTTACAAATATTTACAATATTACAAAAATCATGAATAAAAATATGTTTACTAGAAACATATATATATATATATATATATATATATATATATATATATATATATATATATATATATATATATATATATATATATATATATATGTATAGAAGCATATATATATATATATATATATATATATATATATATATATATATATATGCACATATATGCATATATATATATATATATATATATATATATATATAAACAGGGGGGGAGAAAGGACTGGCAAAACATTTAAGTTTTCTTGTCCTGCTACTTGTAACTCCTCACATATAGTTTATCTTGCACATGTACCAAATGCTCTTCTTTTTATATTGGTATATCAACGAGTAAGTTAAAAGACAGGATAATTGAGCATAGGTCTGATATTAAAAGAAATATAAGTACCAACTCCATAGCTAAGCATGTTATTGAACATGGCATGGAATATACTTTTAGGTTTAGAGTTATTGATCAGGTATTTGCTAGCATCAGGGGTGGTGATTTAAATAATAGTTTGAAAAATAGGGAACTAGAATGGATACTTAGAATGAATGCTTATATTTCCCCTGGTTTGAATCAGGTAGTAACAATTAGGTCTGTAGTGAAACACAAGCAAATGTGCCTATACTAGTTTTTATTAGAGCATATTTTTCCTTTCTCCCCCCCTTCTACCCTCCTTTTATATATATATATATATATATATATATATATATATATATATATATATATGTGTGTGTGTGTGTGTGTGTGTGTGTGTGTGTGTATATATATATGTATATATATATATATATATATATATATATATATATATATATATATGTATATATGTTTCTAGTAAACATATTTTTATTCATGTTTTTTGTAATAATATGGTAACCAAATGCTGAAATTGTATGTGAATGTTATGGTTCTTTAAATGTTTTGCATATGTAATTGATTAATTGATGGCTGTGTGTTATATAAAGTGAGGATGTTAGCTGCTGCTTCTCTACACTGATGAAGGGTTTTCTACCTGAAAGCTTTATTTGAATAAACAGCTTTTTTGTTATTTTTTGCATTATTGAGCTCCTCTCATATTTCCTGCTGCTAAATCCAGCATTACCCACATCCAGTCGTGGGTTATTGCTATTATACAATGGTCTTAGTTTTGTTTTGTGTTATATTTGTGTTGTTATTTAGGTTTTTATTTGGTTTAGTTTGTATTCTTCCACTTTTTGTGAGCTAAAATAGTCCACACTTTCAGTTCATGTTTATTGTTTATTTGTGGTTTTGTTTGTTTTCTGATTGCTACCAAGGTGTTTTTGTGTGGTTTAGTTTATTTGAAGTTGCCGGTGCATGATATGTTAGGGGCTGGCCTTCTTAGTTAGATTACTTTGCATTTACAGTGTGTATGCTGCTTGGATTGGGAATCAGCTTGCACGCTTGCGAGTTCACATTGTATAAGAGAAGAGTTTTCATTTTTTCCCAGTACAGCTGCTTAAATCAGGACACTATATGTGTAACTTCAGTTATTTTTAATTATTAGGTTGATGTGAACAGCAAAAAATACACAGAGGTGTACCGATTTCAGTAAGAGCAACAGCAATGTTTCAAGTATCAGTCTTGCTTCCATAGTGAATGACTTACCAAAAGCACCTAAGTTCCTGCATTTCTGACATTTTAGCGTCCGTCCTGGATGTCAGCTAAAACCATTAATGGTTATATGTGTAATGGACCTAGTAATTCTGCTAAGCCCCTTAACCTTTGGTCATTACAGTTCCTCTGAGAGGAGTCCCTTTTCATTTCGCCACTGCCAGGATGGACCGGCGACTTTGTCAGACCCTCACAGAAGTACTGAAATGTGCTGTCTGCCGGTTGAAAAAATGGTTAGCTAATGTGTGAACATCCGCTTTGAGTGATGCACATTTGACGTTTACTTCTCAGCAGTAGCCAATCCACAGTACTTGTACCTATGTGGAATGTATTGTTAGGTTAGTTGACTTTATTATTATTTTGAAGTGTGGGAATGAACTCTGAAGCAGTGAACAATTCAACACTTGTCTCCTGGTTGTGATAATACGTAAGTACCGCATGTGGCTTATTTGCTTGGGGCATAAGTTGTTCTAGTCACTTTTACAGCGTTTTATGGAAAAACAAATGCACAAACAAACATGGGAATGGCAGATGGCTATAATGAATTAGGAGGTTGGGGGGCAAACAAAGTAAAGAAGATTTCGGCAAAGAATGCTCCCAAAGAAAAAGTAAAAGCAAGCAAAGTAGACATTGGTGCATACTTCTCAACTGTCCAGATTTTCGCGGACTGTCCAGATTTTTGTTCTTTTTAGTTTATTTGAAGTTGCATTTGCATGATTCCTTAGCAGACGGACTTCTTACTTAGGTTACTTTGGATTTACAATGTGCACGCTGGTTGGATTGGTCAATTAGCGTGCATGTTTTTTGTCTTTGCCGAGATCGCCTTGTATAATATAACAATAACCACTGATGTCGGTGTGGTATATTGAAGATTTACCCGCAGTTGGTGTGGTTTAATCATGAAGGTGAAGCCTAAGTGATTAAATAAAGCCAACCCTGGGTAAATTTCAATATGCCACAACCACGGAGTTGGCTATTGCTATTATACAATGACATTATTTAAGAAAAAAAAATACTTACTTTTCTTAAATAATGTTTTTGTATAATGCCTCCGTGCTGCCCTTCTGCATTTATGTTGTATTCTTAGGTTCATAGGTTGGAGAAACTATGCCCATTATTTTTGCTGTGCCTCTGTCGAGCAGTGACACTGAGGTAACCATCCATTGGTCAAGATTCCTCTTGAACAAGGCCAGAGGTGTCTCTGCCTCACATAAACCGGGATTTTGTTCCACAGCATTTAAGTCTCCCCGGCCTTTGTGGCTTGAGGATCTAGATTTTTTTGAGATGAAGCATTTTCAAAAATGGGTTGTTGATATGTCCTTGTATGTCAGGCATAGGTCACCTCTGAGCAAGCGGTAAGCAACTGAATATAACTGGAGTTCTTTCAGTCGGGCAGCATAAGACAGATTTTTGAGACCCTTTATCCTTTTGGTGAGGGGCTTTTTTTGATGAACTGTGCATGTGTATGGGACTTGTGCTCCCATGCTTATGCAGTACATCAGGGCTGTGAAGAGGTAGCAACGGAGAAAGAAAGATCTCCGTTGTTCTAATAAAAAAAAAAAGAACAACCCAGAAGACTTTTTATGTTAGGGAGAGTCAGGATGGACAAAAATAAAAGGATAATCAGGTACGTTTTTTAAGTTTTGTAGAATGTACCTGATTATCCTTTTATTTCTGTCTGTGGCATCTCCCGAACATCAAATGTCTTCAGTTGTGTTTGGTATTAAAAAAAATAAATAAAAGTAAAAAAAAAAAAATTACGAGATATACTAACGGACAAAAGTCCGGGCGACCGGACCTTTTCCCGTTGGTATATTCTCGGATTTACAATGGGCACGCTGGTTGGGCTGGCCAGTCAGCGTGCTCGTTTTTGAATGCTAATGGCCAGTTATTGTATAATATAAAATAGTTAACACCTTAATGTTCCCCCTTGTCAGCTTTAACACCTTAATGTTCCCCCTTGTCAGCAGAACACTGTAATTCTCTACAGGTCTGTTGTTGTGTAAATTTAATTATCCCTTCCTCTCCTTTTAATTTACAAAACTAGGCTGAGAAAACAGAATGGATACATTCATGTAGTAAATCAAAGATAAAAGTAAAAGAAAAATGTATGTACGATTCTATATTTCTGTAAATTAAAATGTGAGATTGAGATGACCTCATCATCAGCCTTGCTTGTGACTTGTTTAGGTAGTTACATGTATTTTATAAGAGGGGAAACTGCTTTAGGTTAAACATCAAACATGCATTTTAGGCTTCTTTCCTAATCTCTGAGCTCAGTTCAGACTCTTACAACAGGTAGCGCAGTGGTGCAGCAGTTAGCATTGTTACCTCACAGCAAGAGGTTCTCCAGTTCGATTCTCTGCTGGGGTGCCTTCTATGTGGAGTCTGCATGTGTGCTTTCTTTGGGTGCTCTGGCTTCCTCCCACATTCCAAAGACATGCATCTAGAGAATTTATCTCCAGGCCTCTGCTGAAAATGGGCTATGTCCTAGTCAGACTTTCCTGGTAAATAAAGGAGAAACTGTTTTAGGTTAAACATCAACACAAGAATTTCAGGCTTGTTTGGCTTACAGCACATAAATGAAACCATTTAAAGATATAGTCAGTTATCTCTTGTGCACATTCCATCCACATCTGAGTTTCAAACTGCTTTTCTGAACTGGAATTTGAGCAAAATACAAAAATTAACTCATTGTGATCAATGTACATTGTAGTGGGAGAGTAACGGATGAGCATATTTTAATTTAATAATATATAAATAGCAAATGTTTAAAACTATAGCTTTTCAAGCTTAAGCACTGTTCTGGCCACATGAAAAGAGAGTGTGTGTGTGTGTGTGTGTGTGTGTGTGTGTGTGTGTGTGTGTGTGTGTGTGTGTGTGTGTGTGTGTTATTAACTCATCTCCTTACGTCATAGGCTTCAGCTGCACTTAGATACAACTTTACTTGACTGGATTTTGCTTCAGCAGGTACCTTATTTCTAAGGCCCAAAACTGTAACACCTGAGTTACTAATATTTAATAAAAAGGTGTGAGGAAAAAGTCCAGAAAATATCAACTAATATGTATTTTTTAAGTCTCGTCTTTAAAATGTGTGGATAGTATAAACCTGCAAATGGAGTTCATTGATTTGCACTTGTAGTTGCAAGAGGGAACTAATAAAAGTCACACAATTAACGTCACTGGAAAATATATCAGGCAAGTATCATGGAATCTTGCTGTCTATACTGTCCAGTGGTACTCTGAATATGCTACAGCTCATGTCTGTTTATATGCATGTCAGTGACATAAAACTATTTCATAAATTTCATGGAGCTTGGACATTTAAAGTCGGCTGTAGTAAGACTTCTGAAAACAATATATCTGAACATTTTATAAAATATGTTAAGACATATTAAATCTCAAGAAATACCATCTGTATAATGTTTTGCATTAGATAGCATTTTTGTATTAACTTTTCCACCTTACACAAGCTAGACAGTCTGAGAAGGGTGTAACCATCTTTGAATAAGAGGATCTATCACCTAATACTTTTCAATAGTTAATGGAACTCAGATATCTAGTTGTACTTTACAATGCATATACTTCTATTCTGCAAAAGGGTTATGAGTCTGTCTGTAATACACTTCTTACTTATTTCCTTATGTTGAACTATGCATTGTTTGGTGTTTTTGTCTGTTAGAAAGGAGATGCCCTACAACAAATCATTATACAAACAAGAACAGAGCAGACCATATGGTAAAACAGTACTGTAGCACATCAGTTAAAATAGTAACATGAGTAGAATGAGACACTTCTACCAATGAACCAATATGTAATTTTTAACAGTTTTACAATATGTTACAATTTGTGAACATACCTGGATGCTAGTTTGATTATATTATCATACATAAGTCTTAGTATTTTGTCTTACTAGATGGATTTCCTTATTATTAAAGACTGCTACATTTATTTTTTAGGCTCATATACCACAGTTTCACCTAAACAAAGAGGTAATTTAATATTTTATTTTTAATTCATAAGTGCCATGTAATCAGCAAATATTAACAGAGAATTTGTAAAATGATGTCTTCATGTTGGTCAGAAACTAATAAGGCAATATAAACTGTGTTTATTAGGATTATAAGTATAACAAGTTTTATCATGTACTTGTGATTGTAAGAGAGATAAACCAATAAAGTCACTCAATTAATTTCACTGGAATATATACCAGTAAAGTATTATGGAATCTTGTTGTCTATACCGTCAAATGGTACTCAATACAGTACAGTTTCAACTGATTTAAAATGTCCCTTCTAAATGCATATTTTATTAATTAACATTGTCATAGCAGAAAGAGTGTTTACACATACGTTTACTTTAATTCCAGTTATTTATCACAGTGCTCTCCAACCTTTACTTGATTCGACTTTAGCATCACCTTCAATAAAATAATCGGTTCAGTTTTTAATTTTTTTTCTTTTCTTTCTAAAACACTTCACTCCTCAAGATATTTATCATTCCTCTGGTTTATAACCTCTTTGCCTTCATGTATCACTTGTAATGAATGCACTATTTTACATTTTTGCTTTACTATAACAACCCTGTTTCAAGAATTATTTTGTCATTTTAACTGTAATATTTTAATCTTCTTTAAATCAGGTATATATTACATTCTCGAAAGCCGACAATGTTGAATCTGACATTGTCGACATGAGAATAGCGAAACTGCAGAACATCGAACAACTAAACAAAAATCTCCGTAAGGGGAGATTTCCATTTACTTCAATGTAGTGCGGTCTCAGAGTTGGTATAGTTAAGTAGCAGGGAGTGTGGGGAGCAGGGGGGCTTGCCCCCTGCCTATACCATTTAGGCTTTTTTTTGTTGTTTTTATTTTTATTTCTGAACATTCAATGTTTTAACAGTTCGATCACTAAAGGACGACCTTTAGTGATTCAAACTGTTAAATATTCAATGTCCTAATATAGACCCTTTAAATCAGTCATCACTACACTACATCCCATTCCCCTGACTACAATATTGCTAATGGCATATGCTGCTTTTCTTCATTTCTGTTAACAAAAGTGTAGAATAAACAACTATTTACCTTAACAGCACCTTGTGCAAACTAAAATACCTATGCTACAATATTTACCCATCTTGTATAAAAGAGTCTCTGTCCCACCTCTAAGGTCATTGATTCTTCCATTTCTTGTGTCATTGATTCTTCCATTTCCTGTAGTCAGTCTGTCTTATAGACTGCCTCAGAAGACTAAGCCTATGAGTTGCTGAGCTTCATGTCTGATTCCTGAAGCCTCCATCTGCCTACTGTTTGACCTGAAGTAGTCACTTTACGGAAAGGTGCTCTCAGGTCAGGCTTGAAAAGAGGCTTGTGCCTAACGGGTTTACCCAGTTAACATATGAGTAAAAACAAATACATTTCTCTCGCCATTGAAATGTTTATGCCACATTGAGTTTTTGAGGTTGTAGGATGATAACATTTCATCTCACTAAAAAAGTATAAATAATTGTCCTTAGTGTTATAAGAGTTTGTTTTGTTGTTTTGTTTTTCTTTCAGCTTTTCCCGGTTAGGGGTCGCCACAGCGGAACTTTAGTCCGCTAATGATTGGCAGTTGATTTTTACAGTGCTGAGGTGCCAGCTTGACGCCCAACCTTCAACGAAGGCAAGCCCATTCATGCATGTCTTTCGAATGCCACTCGACCACAGGGAGGACATGCAGACTCCACACAGAAGGTGCTCCAGGTGAGAATCGAATGGGAGAACCTCTTGCTGTGAGGCGACAACGCTACCACTGCACCACCGCGGCTCTCCTTAGTATTTTAAGAGTGTTCTAGCAAAATATTTCTCAAGATCTTTAGCAGTGGCACTAATCAATGATCAAAATTTGGAATGTGGTGTATTTACCTTAGACATTCCAATACATTTTAATTTAAAATCTACTGATGCTGTCTTCACCCATCGAGCCACCTTCCCAACAACTGTTCTGCTTTTCTTACCTCTATGACATATCTCTGTTCATTTCTTTATGCTCACTTCTATCTCTGCACTTCCATGCCTCCATTGCTCATATGCATTTTAGCCTTCCAAACATAATGATCAGTTGTTATGGTATTAACAAATGTGGCATTGCACTTCTGCTGCCAAAGACTCAGGAGAGTATTCCTTTTCATACCTCTCAGTTGTACAGATTTTCACAGAATGTCCAGATTTTTGACTGATATTTTCAGTCTGTTTCTCATAATATTGTGTTTTTTCTGGCAAATCACTTGCAAATCATTGAGTACTAAAGTCAGAAAATAATATCACACATTTGTGTTTCAGACTTCATATCCTTCAGAAAATTCATGCTAATGCATAACCTGTTATTCTATCTACTTTCTAAGTTTGTAAGAGCAATATTTAAAAGGTGTCCCTATTTTAGGCCTTTGTCCCCCCATTATTTGTGCCTTTGTCCAGATTTCTTGCTCTAACAGGTTGAGAGGTATGCTACTTTTAAATCTCCGCCCTGCATTATTCTTGCCTTACCCAGTCAAGAAACTTCCACAATCCTGTCTTCCAAAGTAAACAGCCTTGATTTCATCAACTGCTATCCTATCTCCCATCTACTTTCCTGGGAAACATTACATAATTAGTTGTCTATGCCCCTGATTGACAGATAAGCTACCTCTTTAATAATTCTACCATCTTTGCATTCAAAGTTCTCATGATAATACTGACCATTGCTTTTTATTATTAATGGTTTAAATAGTTGATTGAACAGAAGAATTTCTAAGTGATGTCAGATTTTTCACTTTCATGATTCATAGTCTTATGACTGACCTTGGTTCCACTGAAGCTTTTTCTTAACTGCTGTTTGGTTTTGAGCTAATCTTTTTCTTGAATGGCAAGCTGGTCAAAATGGTTACAATTCTTTTTCTTTCTTTCTTTCTTTCTTTCTTTCTTTCTTTCTTTCTTTCTTTCTTTCTCTCTGTTTCTCATTCTCATTACCCCCAGAATTATGCAAAACTCTTCTTACATCATATTGCCATTGTTCTTGGCCCTGTCTAGTTAAATTCAGTCACAGATAAAGTGATAAGTATAGACTGCTTCCTCTGAATTAGGGCTCTGTTATCAACCAACACTCTATGAATTCATATATAGGTAGGATGACAATGCCATTATCTTCAATACGCCTTCATATAGTTTTTGTCTTGGGGAGGCCTTCATATTCTAGTCTCTGTGTTGTATATTTACTCAGAAATGAAGTGCTCAGTCTAATTTTGTCTGTACTAACTAATTTAGTGTATTGGGAGGAAGATGTGATGGAGCAGCTGAGAGAACAGGAAGGAGACAATGCTGACAGCATGGTATACATATGATAAAGGGCAAAAGCTCAAACAGCCAGATATATCACTATTATGAAAGAACAGAATTCTGTGTTGTAAACAGACCAGGAAATGAAGCCACTCGGAAAATAGAAGCTCCAGGAGAGTCTGCAATTACATTTAACCAGATCCCCTGGAAATGGGTTAGCATCAGGCTGGGATCTTAGACTACTATGTCTCTGGGAACAGAATCCCTGAAGGTGAGTACAGTTTTAGGGAAGAAATAGTAGGAAAGTATTCTGAGCTGCCTTCATTGCCCCTGTTCTGACAGAGATTGGTTCACATAATTTCATTCCATCACGTTTTCCAGTGATGCTATTTCCACTGCCTGTCCTCATAACTCTTGTCAGTTAACAAAGGCAAATGTATGGATATCTCCCACCCTCTAAACAATGCTGTCTACTGCCCTTCCATGCTCATACTCTGTCAACAACCAAAAACCCTAGAATCCCTGTCCAAGGCCATATTTAATGAAAATAATACTTTTGACTTTTCATCTTCCTCCTGGCTGTGATAAGTGCAGCCCCATTACATGAGCACCACTAATGACAGTGATCTGAGCAACTTCCTTCTCCCTCAGCTCTCTTAGTAGTGTTTGTCGCTACCTCTGACAGTAAAAGTCATCTTGGTAGTGATCACACAGTCTGTCCTCACCCATGCTTCCCAGCTCCTGCATCACTAAACAGCTCACCCTTAAGCTAGGAGCCCAGACAGAATATTTGACTTGTATACCAGCTTCTAAACTGTTGTCTTACTTTCCTTCCCCATTTGAGGCACATTACCTGGTGTTTGCTTAACCACAAAAAATGCACAACTTATGTTATCACATGAACTTTTCCTGAATTAAGACAAGTAAGTGTAGATCACTGGAAGAGGAGGGGGAGTATCGATATTCGTCAAAGATACCCCCACCTCCAGGTTGGTGGCACAGCACGAAGCATCAGAGACTATCCATGTGCAACTAACTGTGGGTAAAACTGCCTTCCAGTTTGTAGCCTGCTACAGACCACCCTCCCAAACCCAGAAACCCCACTCGTCCTTCCTGAGAACACTGGAAAATATGAAGGTCTCTCCAAACACCATTATATTGGGCGACTTCAACTACCCAAACATAGACTGGGAGCATTACTCTAGCTCCAGCACCCTAGCCCAAAGGTTCCTAGAATTTATAAACTCAAATGCTATGGAACAACTTGTTACCACTCCCACAAGAGGGGAAAACATATTGGACCTGATCATCACCAACATGGGGACTCTATGCTCCAGACCAGAAGTGTATCCCTCACTGGTTAGATCAGACCATAAACTAATCTCACTGGATATTCACATCCCGACTCCACCCCCTGCCCTGAAAACCACAGTGAAAATCTTCTCTAAAGCAAATTTCACACTCCTCAAAACCGAGGTGGAATCCTTCAAAGCCCTCGGGCCTATGGAAAATACGGCCCAGACCGCAGAATCCTTTATAAATGCATTCTATGAACACCTTCAGGAATGCATGGATCATGCAATCCCAAATAAAACCAAGTCCCAATCCTCCAAAGGCAGACGTCCTGTCTGGTGGACCCCAGCCATAAACAAACTATACAATAGAAGGAGGAAGCTACTACATGATAGAGCAAAATCCCAAAAAGGGAAGGCATCTCTGATCAGTATTAGCAAAAAACTACGGGCACTCATAAAATCGCCTAAGGCCAGCTTCGAGAGAAAAATTGCACAGGACACTAAGGATAATCACAAGGCTTTCTTTAGTTATGTTAGGAACCTGGGTGGGAATTCCCAGATATGCTCAGAATTAGTCCAAAATGACAAAAAATACACCGATCACACAGACATTGCAACATCCTAGCTGACAGGTTCAGTGCAAACTCCCCCCCCCACCAAAATGGCAAATATCTATCCCAGCAGAGTGCTGCCCCCCCTGACATCTCAGATGCTCAGGTAAGAGCTGCCCTCTCCAAAGCAAAAAACACAGCATCAGTGGGACCAGACGGTGTCCCAGGCTGCATCCTACATGAACTCCAAGAAGAACTAAACCCAAACATAAAACTACTGTTCAATCTCAGCCTTACTACAGGATATGTACCCAAAGAGTGGCGTACAGCAACAGTGGTCCCTCTCCACAAAGGTGGTGCCTTAACAGATCCTGGAAACTATCGCCCCATAAGCCTGACTAGCTTGGTCTGCAAAGCTATGGAAAGGATCATCATGGACCTCATAAATAAAGATATTGGGGACCTACAGACACTGGATCCTACCCAGTTCGGCTTTGTTAAGGGCAGATCCTGCCTCCTAAACCTGGTTGATTTCTTTGAAACAGTCACCAAGGCCATTGACAAGGGGAAGGTGGTCCACACAGCCTACCTGGACCTCGCAAAAGCCTTCGATACAATACCCCACTCGGGCATTATAGATAAGCTCACCAGCTTAAATATAAACCCCTATGTCACTAGATGGGTTGCAAACTGGCTCAAGGACAGAACCCACATGGTTAGAATTGCTGGAGCCATGTCAGATTCCAAACCAGTTACAAGTGGCATCCCACAAGGCTCAGTCCTGGGACCTCTCTTGTTCGGTATATATTTCTCGGAGGTACAGGCCAACACGGAAGGACTGTGGCTGACCAAGTTCACAGATGACTGCAAACTGGGCGCCATAATCGACTCTCCACCAACATAAGCATCCTCCAAAAGGGCCTCATAGAAACAGACAACTGGTGCCAGAGCCATGGCCTCAAGCTAAACGCCAAAAAGTGTATAGTCATCCCTTTGGCAAAAACAAAGTGCCCACAGATTACCACATAGGTGGTAATCCATTAAGTACAGAAGAAGTAATTAGGGACCTGGGGACCCAAGTTGATAGCAATCTCTCATTTGACAACCACGTGGCCAAAGTGGTTAGAAAAACATTTTATATAGCCCACCTAATCATGAAGGGATTCACATCTAGATCAGGGGAGGTCATCGTGCCTCTTTACTCATCCCTCATCAGGCCCATAATTGAGTACAATGCCCCTTTTGGGATGTACCTTACCAGACACCTGCAGCAACTGGAAAGACCCCAAAAGTACCTCACCAAGAGGATCAAAGGGCTCAAACAGATGCCATATGCTGCCCGGTTAAAGAAACTCCAGCTCTACTCAGTGGCATACCACCTGCTCAGAGGCAATCTCTGCCTGACGTATAAAGCCATGTCCAACCCGGAATTAATGGACATGCTGCACCTCAGAAAATCCAAATCCCATCGAGCTACGTGCTCAAGAGACTTGAATCTCAGCACTGAAATAAATAGGACATGCTGGAGGGACAGATTCATATCCCAGAGGCTCCCTTCACTCTGGAATAAAATCCCAGTCCAGGTTAGGCAGAGTCCCTCATTGACTCTCTTCAACAGGAATCTTGATGAGTGGATGGGAGATCGTAGGTTTACCCCGGGTATCACTTCTGTGTCACTGTTAGACAGAGGCACAGTATGCTAACCTCAAGAAAGGGCATAGCAAAATTAATTTAAAATGGGTGGCGAAAGCCAAACACACTATGGCTAGGCTTATAAATGCCCTAGGGCAGATAGCCTAGTATGAACCTATGAACCTAAGTTAGCATTCTGATAATAATTATGCTGGTCCATCCTACAAGAATGCAGCTTTCTTACTTTTATCTTATACAAAACCTTTAAGCCCCTGATGTAACTGACGTGCTTAAATAAAACATCATTACAGGCTTTCAGGAAAATATAAGGGAAAAAAACTGCAGGATATTTTTTGTTTAATGATTCTTAAAAATATGTACTTTTTATGCATGTTAATGATTTTGCAGACATTTTGCCTATAGTCTATCATTTTTTAATAAATGTGAACAACATCTGCAAACATACCTCTAAACCTGAAGACACAGAAAATAGGTATAAAGTTTTTTTTTGAAAATTAGGTACTTCCAGCCAAATAATTTGGTTCCCTAATTGGTATAACATTTGAATACCAAATAGCACATATCTCTTCCCACTTCCAATATGATTAAGGGGTACTAGTCAACAACACAAGTGTAAAAAAACTGTGTGTAGCAAAAATGACACCAAAGTATAAGCATCGTATAAAAATTTACAAAGTAAAATCTGTGAACTTTACTGAATTATATTACAAAAACCTGCCCCACAACAGAATTTATTTTTGCTTCTGAAAAAAGATGTAACATTTAAAACCTCTTTCTTTAAACTTGTCATGTGGTGTGGATTCCTGTGCACTTAATAGCTTAAAATTTGATTAGGGAGGGATTCAGAAAACTTGTGTGAAGGATCAATCAAGTCTAAAAATACTAGCATACCTCCAAAAAAAAGGTGTAATACATGAAGGGGTAAATCAAGCCCAAATATAACTATGTACCTGAAAAAGAGATATAGTTGACAGGTTTGTCTAAAAGCATTAAATACAAGAAAAGTAACAATATCAACTTGAAAAAGATAGTTTTGTAATACCATTATTTTATCAATGTTGTTAAATATACTAGCAGAATACAATATGATAGAAACAAAAGCAATGCAATGGTTGAACGTTTAATTATACTCCTAAACTAATATTTAGACTAGAGAGACTGGAATTCAAGGCACAAACTAGAGTAGTATCATAACTCTCAACCTGGAAACATCAAAAATCTGAACAGGGCCCATGAAAAATAGGTACAAATCTGTATGCTTATTAATGTAAAATGTGCATACATAATTAAGTAACCCCACCCTCTCCAATGGAATTGTGGAACACCAACTTTCAAATGCAGACTGAAGAACAGACAACCAAAATATGGCACCAGAGTCCCCCTGCAGCCATTACAATGTCCCATAACCTGGCTATTTTGCCACAGTTACCATAAACACTAATGTGTGCATACTGCTTTACTTCTACAATGATTATTTTGATTTTATTTTTACATTTTATAACACAATGCACAAACACTAATAGATATCTGCTAAACAAAGCAACACTGTCTGACAATGAAAATAGACTTGGCATTAAAACTTCTCTGACCTTGAAACTCGCATTCATTGAAACAGCATTGAAACCCACACCCCATCCAAAGAAAATGCATCTGGCCAGTGGTAAACAAAGATTACCTTTGGGCTGTTTTCAAATCATAGGGCCCTGGCTTGCACACAAAACAAGAAACATACATGTGTTCTTTGATACACCTTCCTGACTTTATTAAATTATAATCCTTGTATAATACAGCACACTTGTTAGACTTACATTAGAGCACATTTAAAAATTTATTGTTTGAACATTTTTCCAGTAGGCAATGAAACAAAATGCATGAACGAATAATGACAAAACTGCCCAATTCAGAACATTTCCATCATACTTCCACACAATATATATATATATATATATATATATATATATATATATATATATATATATATCTAAAAGAATGACAGTAGTGTACGCCAAAGGCATTTTGCACAGCTTCTTGCACTTATTTTCAATTTCAGTTTTTTTTTTTTTGGGGGGGGGGGGCAAAAGACCAAAACCAGGGATGCATTTTAAACACTGCTTGTATAATTTTGGAATGTTGCTGGAAGAAAAATGTTGTGTTACAACCATGCATTTCATTGCCAAGTCTTGAACCCAGGACCTTGTGCATTACAGTCAGAGCAACATACCACTATGCCAAATCAGAAGTTTAGAAAGACAGGAAGACTGAAACTTAAATTGCCATCATTTAGTGAATTCAGTTCTCACTTTTCACCATAGAGCTCAACCTCTTAGCACAAAAATCCTGGACAAAGCCAATAATGGGGGAATACACAATTCAATTCTCACTTTTCACCATAGCTCTCAACATCTTAGCACTAAAAATCTGGACAAAGCCATTGCCAATAATGGGGGTATACACCTCCAAAATAGGAACAATTTTCAAATACTGATCTTATAAACTTAGAAAATTGCTAGAATAAAGGTTTTGTGTTACTATTATTTTCTGAAGAATAGGAAGTATGAAATTGAAATGCCTGTCATTATTTAGTGAATTCAATCCTTCAGTGACTTGCCATTGCCAGAAAAATCCTGAAAACTACAGATTTAATGAGGAATAGAAAAAAATATGAGGCATAAATTCACAAGTGGTGGTGGCTAGGGACTTTAGCCTCTTTTTACCTGTACCCATGGTACAGGATTTGAGCCTGAGTACCTCTAACAACCAGGTGTATTGAGTTGGGGACACACAAACACACATGCCCACACACATGTTGGGGGGGATAACCTGGAATCTGAGAAGGCTTACAGACAGGGGAGAGAAAGGCTTACAAAAATGTCATGAACCCCTCAGGATTATCCTGACATTCTTAGTGTGAAAAAAGAAAATGAGTGCACTTCTCCATGAGCACAGTGTGTAAAAACAAATGTGCTGCACATCTGTTATTTCAGATGATACTTGCAGTGAGGCCCTATCCTGTTGAGATACCATGGGATATTTAATGCATGTATTTTTATGTAGAAACTTGTAAGTAAACAAACTGGGAAAAAAACTGAAACAAAAAGTAATACATTGTCACACTTAAAACGTATAACCTGCATTCTGTTTTTCTAGTAGTACCTACTGTTATTTATTATGGCATACCCCTCCCTCAGCTAGAACAGTTGAAAAATCAGAAGTATGTGGATGGAATCCTGTAGAGACATTGCATCATTTACCATTTGAACAAGGCAATGATTGGATGAGTCTGGCTTGTGCATTTTATTTCTTTCTTTAGCAGAGCACACAGAATGAGCTTCAATTACCACTCTTCATGACAGCAACGGAAAATTGCATGGTACGGATTCTGCTGCAAGCTCATCAATTCATTCCAGTAAAGAGTATTCATTTCTGACTGACCACACCACTACTTTTTTTATTTATTTATTTTTTTTGGTAGAGCAAGCAAAGTACTTGCAATGTCCATGTACTGCTACAACTAGATACATTATAATAATTTCAGTTTTGCAATGCCAGTGCCCCCCCCCACACACACACACACAAACACACACACACACACACACACACACACACACACACACACACACACACACACACACACACACACACACACAAACACACACACCGTTCACTTTCAGAAAGAAAAATACCTGATCCATTGTAGAAGCTTCCTTCAATAAGAAAATTAAATACCTGATCCATTGCAGAATCTTCCTTCAGTAACTTTCAAATTCCTCGCTCGGCTCCAAAATGGCAGAAATCAGGTTAGCAAAGCTGCTCCATTCCATTCTGCACTCACATAGTCTGGCTCCAAAGCAAGCAAAGCTTCATTCTGTGCTCGCAGTTTTGGCTCCATTCCTCGCATAGTGACAAAAACAAAGCTTCATTGTTTCATTCCATGCTCGCATTGTCTCCAAAGATGAAATTTTCATTCAAAAGTGTTTCTGCACTCGACGGAGATGATGAAGCACTAACGCAGGCATTTCCTCGCTCGATGGCGATGATGAAGCACTAAAGCAGACATTTCCTCGTTCGATGGAGATGACGTCATTGTGCACGTGCTGACGTCAGCTCCAAAGCACGAAAAGAAAACATTTTCAGAAATCGAGAATGAAGGGGTACCACTCGGGAATTGTGGCATCCCATTATTTGGACCCCAAAACTTGGTAAAAACCAAATAATTTGGTACAGTTGGGAGGTGTGAGTAGTATCCATACCATTCAGTTATGTCCAGGTCAGAAGAGAAACACCTTTTGAACTTGATTGAAAAAACATGCAAATGCAAAAGTAAATCATCTGGTGAAATGCTCCAGCATTTTAAAAATGGATGCAATAAAAGTATCCACTATTCTTCTGATCCAAATATAGCATGTATGAGAAATAAAATAATTTAAGGGTACTAAACTCAACAGCCAAAACATACCATTTGAAACCTGTATGAGGGATGTAAATGGCTCATCAGAGTTTATTAATAAGAATCTCACAATATAGTACATTTCTGAAGAATCACACCATATGCCCATAGTCTGCTGCATCTCTTCTACATAGTCAGCACTGGCTGGTTACTAACACAGTCCCTCAGGGCTCTGTGCTGGACCTGCTCCTTTTTTTGGCATTTATTTCTTGGAAGTCAAAGCCAATGTCAAAGGCCTCTGGGTGATCAGATCTGCATATGGTTGCAAACTAACAGTCATACAAAATCACCAAGAAGCTAATATCTTACAGGAAGGGCTAACACTGACAAAGGTCTGGTGTTAAAGACACCAGATTCTGTTCCCAGAAAATTTGACTTGTCAGATTGATGTGTCTTTAGTTCCCAGGGTCACTTGATTTTCCACCCTTATGAAGAGAGATGACTACTGCTGCCCTTCATTCACCTGGTATGTAACCTTTTTTGAGGTTGTAGTTGAATAATGCCTTAAATGGTCCTGTTAGTTAAGTTTTTAGGCTATTTAGGAGGCAACCAGGGATATTGTTTAAGCCCAATGAAGCAGTGTTTCTGACCTTAGCAAATGCCACCAGGACATGCTTCCTGCTGACAGTTGTGGTGATATGTTAGAAGGGATTTCACAGGGGATGGGATGGGGAATTAGAGCTAAATTTATCAACCAGTTGATTTGCTATGTTAGCCTGATCAGTGAAGGTTGTGCCGTTTATGACCAGTTCTGGACACTGCTGAGTGGTACTTTTAAGGTTCCTGACATAGCTGAAGAAAGCCTTGTAATTTTATTTGGCCTGGGAGGCCATCCTGATCTCATAACTGGCCTTAATGAACTTTATTACACCTCTTAGTTTCTTGTTTAATTGAATCAGAGAGGTCGTCTCTATGAGAATTGCTCTTTCTCATTTTGGCCATGATTTTTTCTTTTGTTATATTCTCTGTTAAGGTAAAGATACCACTATTGGGGGTTTACTTATAGGGTTAGATTTGTGCTTACTTCTGGGAAGAATGGCAACCTCTACAGAACACTTTTAGTTTACAGGACTTTGTGAGTTGAAATGCCTTATATTTAACAGTCATAATTTATGACTAAGGGTCTGATTCATTGTAGTAAGCGAATTTGCGTGACAAGCGACCAAGCGCCGGGTGGGTGTGATTCAAAAAACCTAGCTACAAGACACAGCTAGAACAGATTATGTGGTCTGCTGTGCTGTATGCTAATGACTGTATAATTAAGCATTGTAGTTTTCTGGAGCTTTTCTCCTCAGGTCTCCACTGAAAATGGGCCAAAATACTCAGATGGACTAACCTGGTTAACAAATGGCAAATAAATAAATAAATAAATGGTGTATGATAATTACACAAAGCAATATGGCAGGGTTATTTAGAAACATTTACATTCCTTGTATGATTGCTGCACTCTCTTTAGATTTGAACTTGGCCATACGTCCATACTCTGATTATGTACATTACAGATATGGTTGGGGTTGCTGCAGCCATTGGAAATGTGTATCTGCAGGAGGGAGTATGTGTGTATCTTCAAGTGGGTGTGATTGCAGCTGCTTTATCTGACAGTGAGCAGCATCACCCCAGAGGCACAGGGTCATTCAACCACACTTAACATTTCATGCCCTCCATGAACCTGACATTGTGAACTGGTACTGTGTGAACAAGGTTAAAATGCAAAAAAAATTGTGATTATATGTCAGCCTTGCCGGCAGCTCCATGGGAGTCAAGGAGTACCTCCCCAGTGGATACAAAGGTGTGTCTGACTTTATGTGTACTAGCTACAGGGATCTTTCAGTGACCTACTGGGAATACCGTGGGAGTATCTCAGGCATCTCTCTCTTTAGAATACTTCATCAGCTCAAAAAGTGCAATGCTCTTACATGTGGTGGGAGCATATGTGGTTCTTACTTACCCCAGATAAGACAGCAAACACCATGTGGGAGATCTATGATGTAGCCTATTTCCCTGAGGTATTGGGGGCCATAGACTGTACCCTCATGAAAATAAAGGCCCCACCTCATGAACTGGGAAGAAGGTACATGAACCACAAATGGTATCACTCCATCACCTGCCAGGTGGTCTGGAACACACGCTGGGTATCATCTATAATGTATGTGCATAACACCCAGCCAGTTTTTATGACTCACACATATGGTACGCATGTGACCTTTAGCAATGGTTTGTGAGGGGTAACTTCCCTCAAGGTCATCTTTTTGGTGATGCTGAATATACTCCAGAACCCTGGCTCATGACAGCCATCATAAATCCACACAATCAAACTAACCAGGGATACAGTCATGCATTATCATAAACCAGAACTATTACAGAGTGTATGTTCAGGCTACAGAAGCCATGCTTTCTCTGTCTGGCTACATCTAATGGTGCCTTGCAATGTGACACAACCATGTATGCTAAAACACTGATTACCACCCCTGGCAGATGAAGAGTTATAGTAGGACTGAGCAGCAGGGGATGACTATGCCACAGAAAAGCAGGCACAATATGCCATGGCACTAGCAAAGAGGCAGCTGATTGTGTGTAGCTACACAACATAACCACACAATTAACTATACAAGAGATATACTGCAGCAAAAGTGATGCATGCAGCAAAATCATACTGTGCTTACCCATGCATGCACTAGCCATGCTGTGGATCAGACATAGGCAACCCAAGTAAAAATGTACAAAGGGCAATGAACATTTATCATCATTTGCACAGGGAGACAAGGAAGTACATGAGTGCATGCCTTTCACAGGGAGATGTGCATGAGTGCTGCGGTGTAGCAAAAGAAAATGTGTATTTATGTGTAGTGTGAGAACTTGTTTTGGGAGGTTTAATGTGTAGAATGGCCTTGTTCAGTGGGGGGGGGTTATGATGGTGGCTGTGTGTGTGTGTGTGTGTGTGTGTGTGTATGTGTGTGTGTGTGTGTGTGTGTGTGTGTGTGTGTGTGTGTGTGTGTGTGTGTGTGTGTGTATGTAGGGACACAGCCTCAGCACATGGTGCAGAACGGTGACTCGTATGGCAGAGGGTTCTCCTGTTCATGTCTGCTCACAAGAGCCGGCTCTGCCAGGAGTTGCACTGAGTGTACCATGACCTTGGCTAGATGTTGATGTGCTGCATTACTTTGATGTGTGTCTTCTACCAAATGTTCCAGCATGATCATGGCTACAACTACAACCATGGGGACATCTTCTCCTGGGTGTAGATGTCTCTATAATCAATGTTGCTGTAGAAGTGCTAGCCATGTTTGGTAACATTTGTAGATGTATCAGATAACTGGCTGGGAAGATGGTCACTCACTAGTGATAAACAACTCAGAGAAGACACTGCATGGTGCAGTAGGTCATTCAGTCTATTCAATGAATCACACATACAGGTCATGCACTGCCATACACCAGCATGCACACCCCCACTATCTATGTCATGGCTGTGTTGCAAATAGCCTGTGCCACCACCATGACTATGCATATACTTTGGGTGGCATATGAATGAGACAATCTTCAGGGGAGAGTGGTAGCCATACCTCTGTCAAGCATCATTACCAACCATCTGTATGTATCCCCTTGCCTCTAATACTGTGGGCAGTTGTAAACATCCCTGATCTGTGAACCACCACATTTCTCTGATCTATAGTGGCCCCATCAACTTGCCCACTCTCAGATGGTTTGTGTTTCCTGGGTATCCACAGACAGAGAGACTATGTCCATACACCCTCTGTGTCCATCACACATTGTACACTCTCTGGCTATGTCAAGTCATCCCCACTAAAATTATCAGGTGCTCCAACTCCCCCATCATCAGACAGGGGTAATTACACAGTGCTGGTGCTGGATAAAGAATCACATTTGAATACACCCGATCAAAAATATGCAGTGTAAGTAGGACCCAGCACCACAAATGCACAATACCTCTGGCCTTACCTTATGCAGATGGACTTGGAACTTGTCCCTCCAATATAGCTCTGTACCATAAGTCAGACAGATTTAATGAACATTATAATGAATAAGTCTTAAGGAGGAGTTGCAGCTATTGATAGTATGAAGTAGGAGCCATACCTGGGGCATATGCAGTTGAAAGTCTCTGGGTCTGTCTAACACTGTCAGACATTCAACACCCCACTCTGGAACTCCATGGAGGTGGTACTCATTTCAGCGTGGCCAAAAACTCTTTTATCCTGCCTGATAAAAGGTGGCAGAAACATACCTGGTTCAACCAGTGCCCTCAGGTAAAGAGTAACAAAAAAAAAGCAAAAAAGCACATAATTGCTTAATACGTGTTATATTCAACTTCCCCAATTCTTCCACTGATTAGAAAAAAAAAGGAAAAAGCACTTTACCGTAGGAAGCCGATGGCAAAATTGCAGCCATCATTTTGTTACAATTAGATCTATGCCCCTCCTAACTCTTCCAATGAATAGCCCAAAAACCCCACTTTGCTGTAATAAGCCCATAGATATCGCATTATTCCAGCTGGATCCATGCCTGCCCACCACACTTACCAGATGGTCAGATGCATGACATACACCCCTCCTGCCCCAGCCATTTCCATTTTTGTGCTCTGCCCCAGACTCTCCTTCTACATATTTTATTAGTGAAAAAAACACATTTCTTCTTTTAAACTGTACCAAGCTGATTTGTACCAATTGCTGCAGTTTAGACAGTAAACAGACCATTACAGTACTCAGTTTTGACCGGAGATGCAATACTGGCTTTTAAAAGCCAGTATTGCAGAAAAGAGAGATCCAGAATGGCTGACTGCAGCCCCCCAACACTTTGCACGCAGAATAGTTGTCCCTCTCACCCTGCCCTAGATACACTACTTGTGAGGTGGCTTCTTCAGTAGTCCTCCACTCCTGTAAAATGAATTCTGCTCATTGGGTGGCAGTATGGATCATATCTGTGGCCCTGCAATGGATCATGTTGTAGCTGTGGTCATGACCACCCACTGTGTTTACACTGGTGGCCATTTCAGCCCAAGCATGCTCAATTGTGTTCTGTCCTCTGCTGGCCTCCCATCCTATATCCACATTTCCAGCCTTTAATCTGTTGGAAATACAGATAAACACACCACACACATACTGAAAAAAGGACTTATATAAAAAAAAATCATCTGTATTTGGTCAGACAATGCATGATGGGTTGCAGAGAGCAATGTTGATGCACATTTGCAACCAATAAGAAATGGCATTGCTCGTCCCATGTCAAAAATGAAGTCCATTCCTTGCATGTGATATTGATATTGCCATGATTTGCACAAATGAGTTAAGCACATCTGAATGTAACCAAGGAAATTTGATATAAAGTAAAGGTAACAACCTTAGTCTAACTGTTTCAATGTCTCAGTGTACTCATGTAGTGATATGTAGTGATTTGTAGTGCATTAAAACAGTTGGTGGGGGTTCTAATCCCCTGAAGGTTGTATACTATTTTACAATGCTTGGTTTGTGGTCTGCAAATGTGTTGCATTCCATTGATATGAACATTTTATGGCAATTTTGTATCTGACTGCTTTCGTTGCCCCCCTTGATAATGCACCAGTACAGAGAATATTGCTGAGAAAGAAATGGGCTCAACTTCATTGAGGCCTATCTTTCTTTCTTTCTTTCTTTCTTTTCTTGCTATCAGTCTGCAAATGTGCTACATTCTCCTGGTATGTTTTTTTTTATTGTACCTTTCATTGTAATGGCTTCTGTGCTTCCATTGGTAATATTTCAGCATAGAAAATATCACTGAGAAAGGCAGGGTTGAAATTCCTTGAAGTCTATCTTTCATTTTTTTCTGTCAGTCTGCAGATGTGCCACATTCCCTTGATATGTGTACTTTATGACACCTTTACTCTGATTGCTTCTGTGGCTCTCCATGATATTGCACCATTATAGATAATATAACTGAGAAATTCATGGATTCAGATCCTTTGAGATATATCTTTCTTTTCTTGCTATCAATCTGCAAATATGTTACATTTCCCTGATATGTGTGTTTTATGACACCTTCCCCCCCGACTACTTCAGTGGCTGCCCTTACTAATTTACCAGTATAAGAATATTATTGAGAAACTTATGGGTTCAAATCCCTTGAAACCCATCTTTCCTTTCTTGCAATCAATCTGCAAACGTGTTACATTCCCCTGATATGTGCCTTTTATGATACCCTTTTTTTCCTCTGTCTGACTGTTCTTATGCTGCCCCCTTGCTAATGTACCAGTATAGAAAATATCATTGATAAATTTATGGGTTAAAATCCCTCAAAGCCTATTTTGCTGTCAGTCTGAAATATGCTGCATTCTCCTAATGTGTGTTTTATGACACTGTTTACTGTGACTGCTTATGTGACTCCCCTTGTTAGGGAACTGAAGATATACAATGAAGTGATCTGAATTGACGGGTCAGTTCCCTTTAATCATATTTTCCTTTTGTAATGACATTCACAATATAGCACAGGCCTAATGCTCACAATCTGATGTTGTCAGGACTAGGATAGGTCACCACATCATGTTACTTTACTGTACCCCATCTCTCCTGTCTAAATCTCACATCATTCTACATTCAGGTATTGTCATATCACCTTCTCAACCATGTCATTGTGTTTTGCAGACATTTTTGGAGGGCAGCTCCCTTTCCATGTTTGTGTTGCTGTAATAAAACCTCTATCTTACCCTTACGCATCCCTGGCATTCTTCCTTTCATGGAATATTTCTCTGCATATATATTTTGCTGTACTTTACATCACCAGTGTCAATGTATTTTTCCTGTCTGTGCACGTGGATCTGTGGTGACTACCAGAGGTGCCCATGCACAATTAATGATACTCTCTGTTGATCATACTTAAATCTGACCACTGAGCAGCCATTTCAAACAGAAATGGGACAAATTTAATGTTTAAATAAAAAACAAAACATATGCATCTTCTTTAGGTGACTTCTAGTACTGCTCTTGCTTGCTTGCTTCTCTTCTGTGATATACTGTGGATATAATTGTGATTGTCATCTCTTTCTTCCTCTCTCTGTCTTTGCACAGTGTCCAGTCCTTTTTCTAGCTGACTACCTGACTGTTGTAAAGCTGATTTTCATTTGTGTGAACTAAATGTGAGTACATGCCGTCTGCTCCTGATGAGGCAAAATTTATTTATTTATTTATTTACATTTGTTGACCGGGAGTGTCCGACTGGATGTAGGTCCATTTTCAGCAGAGGCCTGGGGAGAAAAGCTCCACAGTTAAAATATACAGACAGTAGTTACATTGAATTTACATAGCAATTAACAATTACAAACATAGTTACAGATGAAGAACATAGTACATCAGTAGACAACTAGAATTCTTATCATCTGCGAAGTACATAACAGACATTAACAATTGTTACAATAAGATGTTCCTGCTGTATAATAAGTAGTTAGTTTATGAGCATCTGAGCTTGCTATAATCAACGTAGTTAGTGGGGTGGAAAGAAAGGTAGTGGGTGGATGGGGTGGGTGATATTAGAGGGGGAGTTGCAAGGGCATAGCTAGCATGTTTTTAGGTGCGCTTTTAATAAAGTTTTGAAGTGGGTGCATGATGGTATGGAGGTAATTGTGGGTGGGAGGGAGTTCCATAATTTGGCTATGGTGCAAGAGAATAGTGCTTTACCAGCAGAGTTCTTTAGTGATCTGTAAGTGATTTTTGTTGCTGGATCTTAGTGGTCTGGTGCTGCGATAGGGTTGGAGTAGATTCTGGAGGGATGGGACTTTTAGTGAATGGTTTACTAGTTTGTGGGTGAGTGTGAGTTGATACCATTGAAGGAGGTGAGGGAGTTCAAGCCAGCCTATTTCAGCAAGTGAGAGACAGTGGTGACTACGGTAGACAGTGGTGATGCCCCTGTGGCGAATTTGGTGATTTTGTTGTAGCAGGTCTCTAGCTTGTTTAGATCACATTGCCTTAGGTTGGTATATATTGGAGAGGCATAAAGTAGGGTGGAGATAAGGTGGGAATTTGCTACTAAATTCTTTGCTGCTTTGGTGTGAAGTTGCTTATTTCTGTATAATGCTCCTAGTTTTTTGTGGACTTTTTTTATGGTCATGGATATGTGAATGTCAAATTTTAGTTTATTGTCTATTTCCACTTCGAGCAATTTGGTGTGTTCTGTTGGGTATATAGTGGTGTTGTCTTTTGCTGTGATGTTAAAGTGAGAGTTGTTTTGAGTATGTTTGGTGAGTTGGAAGATGAGTAGTTTAGTTTTGTTTGGGTTGAGTATTAATTGGGCATTGGATAACCAAGTTTCAACAGAGGAAAAGGCTTCCTGTGTGACTTTTTGCAGTTTGGGTATGGACTGTGCTGGGCAGCTGATGGTTGAGTCATCTGCGTATTGTATGAGTGTGCCATGTTTGGTGGCAGAGGCTAGATTATTGGTGAAAATAGAGAAGAGTAGGGGTCCAAGGATGGATCCTTGGGGAACCCCTATAGAGACAGGTAGTTGGGGGAGATATGTCATTCTGCCATAGAACAGATTGCCGGCAGTCAGACAGGTAACTCTGAAACCAGTTGATGACTGATTGAGAGAAGGATAGGTTATTGAGGACAAAGATGAGTTGTTTGTGTGGGACCATGTCAAGTGCTTTAGATAGGTCTAGGAAAGTAGCAGAGGAGAGATAGCCATTGTTTTTATGCTGAAGGATAGTGTTAGTAAAGGAGAGTAAGGCAGTGGTGGTGCTATGGTTTGGTCGGAAACCATGCTGATTATTGGAAAGGAGGTTGTTAGTAAGGAGGTAGTCTGAGACCTGAGAGTGAATGCATCTCTCTAGTATTTTGGAGAGTGGGGAGAGAAAAGCTATGGGGCAGTAATTGGTTAGTTCTGTGGAGGGGCCACCTTTGTGGAGGGGAATTATATGTGATACTTTCCATAGTGTGGGAACGTAACTTTCTGACAGAGATCGGTTAATCAAGATGGATACTGGGTAGGCCAGAGCATCAGCTGCGATTTGTAGGTATTCACTTGGGAGGTTGTCTGCTGCTAATTTGGTGGGCTTAAGTTTAGTTAAGAGTTTTTTTATGTTGGAGGTAGGAACAGGAGAAAAAGAGAAGGCAGTGGGGAGATTACTAGTTATTACTAAAATACTTTGTAAAGAATAAATAGACACCGCCAGCACCATTTTAAGGCCTTCAGACAAAAGGTCATCATATCTACACTAATGATAAAATCATTAATAAACATAGCTAGACATTTAAGTTGTAGACTTAACAATTAGTTGCCATCTTAAAAAAACATACTGTTAGTACAGTATCTATGCAGGAAACTCTTCTTTGAGTTATTTTTCTACAGAATCCAGATGGGGATTATGGTCCTTAACCCTCCATTCAGTCTTTATAGACTACCACTGATAGGCTATATCTCCAGCTTGATATGCTTGCAGTGCTAAAAGCTCCCAAATTATCTATGGATAACCGTTGCCTTTGGAATGGGTATTCAGTAATAAGTAAAGGCAACAAAGCAGGCTTAGCTTTGTCTCCTGCCTTTCAACCCTTGTTGTACATTTTACAAATCTTGTAGTATCATATCACATATTTTGTAATTGCTGTGCAATAAGAATTTTGTATAAATCTTTATGGCCTAAAAAATGGATATTTTGGACGAAGGCCAGAGGTATCTCTTGACAGGTATGGCACAGATTCAGGCTTGCTGTTACTATTTAGATTTTCCTTCTAAAGTAGCCATATCACCAACATCATTGAGAAGTGTGGTCGCTGGTTGGAGGTTCCTCTTTCTGCCTTTCACATGCAGTTGTCTCACAGCCCGGGTGCATGCAATCATATTTGCACTGTATCATCAAAATAATTTCCTATTAAATCATCTGTTATGATACCCTCAAACAGTGTCACCTGCTTGATTCCCTGACCCCCTTCCCAATCCAAGTGAACTCTGGCTAGGGATATCAGAAAAGGTGTTCCATGACCCTAACACTTGTGGACCGCTGATCAAGTACTGCTTGTTTTTAATTAATGTATGCTTAACAATAGTCATGTCTTATGTAGTACACCTATTATCAATAATTTTTCCTCCTCTATCAGGATAGGGTACAGGGCCTTGTGGTAATTATGAACAGCGGTAGTTTTAAGATAATCCATCTTTACCATGACACATTCTCTTTTAGATCCCTTTTAAAACTTTTACTCCAGATGCGTCACAGTAGACATTTGGGAATACATGTTTCACTTAATTACATGGGAAAGATTTAACCCAAGGATCCTGGCACACTCTGGAAGCAGTGGATTCTCATTTTGCTTCTAGTACCTGATGTGACTGTTTATACTGTTCCTTCCCAGATGCTCCCTTATGTCTAGTGCTATGTATGTCCTTAGTATGCAGTTGTACTATGTTAGCTATGCAGTGGTCACTTTTTTGGCCCACCTCTTCATTGGATGTGCATTCTTGATCTGTCATCCTGATTCTTATATCCTCAAGCAAAGTATTGAGTGCTTCCTTATCATATTTTAAGCTATCAGAAGTAGTAACTTGACACATACTCATCAACATAATAAATGTTCAGTTCTAAAATGAAATTACTGCCACTGTATTCTACTTTTCTCTTATGTTCTCTTTCCACCTCCCTTACACATCTACAGCACCAGTTACCAACTGAAAGTAATGATTTTTACCAAACCTCAGACCTTTCTGACTTGCTTGCAACTCATTCCTGTATAAAGATTTGTTTCCACCACTCCTCCACATCTACAGCGTCTGTTTTTTCTCCATTTTGCTACCACTATCACATCTCCCATGATGCACTGCCCAGTTTAAAACTCCCTTCTTTTTCTTGCACCATCACTTCCTTTCTGTGTATGCAAGGATTCCCCTGTCTCTGTCTGTGGTGGTGTGCAAGTGCCAATTAAAGGTACTATTTCATTGATATTTTTGCTGTATGTCAGGTATTTTATTCCCTAGTGTGGATATATTTAGTTGTGAAACTGCTTCATGTTTGCTTTGTGCTTTTTAATCTGTAAGCATTGATGTGTGAGGGCCATCTTTAATGATCTATCTCATTGTTTCTGCTGTGACAACAGACAGATTTTATTGCATTTCATACCCAATGTCTGATTAACAGTCTTGACATAACCTTTAATATACTTTGTGCTGCACAAGCTGTAGAGGTGGTGTGAATGCAGAATCATAGTACTATTTTAGTGTTCCTGCTATGCTTTTTGGCATTTGTACTGCATTTTTATCGAATGTATTGTTATTAGACTTTTAAGTTGGTATGTCTTTGGCATTTGTACTGCATTTTTATCTAATGTTTTTGTTTTACTAGCCTGTTAAGCTGCTTCTAACTTGCAAATATGTTGTTTAATCTCTGGCGACTTTAGTGCAATAACAAAGTCCCACTACTTTAACCTTTTTTTAAAATATTTCCACCTGCAATTTAAGCTGTTTAAGCTTTAGTGACCTTATTGCAACTTAGTCTTCACATATTTCTGGTTTTCTGTATGGATTTCACTAAGACTTGTTTTTTTGTAGCTGATGCAGATTTATCTCATATTTATTTTAGGTTATAGTTTATGTGCACTAAATTATATTGTTAACTCACATTTACCTTGTTTTCCTCTCTTGATTGCTACTTGCTGTTAAGCCTATTATAGGCTGTATTTTTGCCAATACACTCTCTGCTCCACACTCTCCAGTCCGTGTTCCTTCTCTCTGCTCATATAACTATGATTATAATCACTGTATCCCTCTTGTACCTCATAAACTCACCTTTTATTCCCTTTTTCACTTATTTTGTTTCCCCTAGGTATAAAGACTTACATATACCTGCCTTCCACATCTACAGCGCCAGTTACCACCTGAACTTAATGATTTTTACCAAATCTTGGACCTTTCTGACCTGCCTGCAACTCATTATTGTATGTTTTTCTGGATTTTCCTGCTTAATTAACTAATTTTTACTACCTTTAATTTGGCATTGCCTGCTCATCAGCTGGACACACTAGTTAACCGCTATTGCCCCCATGTTTCTATACATATTGATATTCTCCTTGCTCTTATCTTTATTTCTCTAACATTAACCATATTTTACCCCACTATATTTTCCAGTAATACTACTGTTTCCTTTTTTCTAGCTGTGGTGGTACAGCGGTAGCATTGTTGCCTCACAGCAAGAGGCTCTCCTGTTCGATTCTTGGCTGGAGTGCCTTCTGTGTGGAGTCTGCATATCCTCCCCATGGTCGAGTAGCATTCAAAAGACATGTGTGAATGGGCGTGCCTTCGTTGAAGGTTGGGTGTCGGGCTGGCACCCGTAAAACATCTACTGCCAATCATTTGCAGACCGGAGTTCCACCATGGGAAAAGCCGAAGGAACAACAACAGCAACTACTGTTTCCTTTTTCCCCTCTTCTATTGATAAACCTTACTTACTTTTCATTTTCTCTTCTGCTTATGTTTCTCTGTGGTTTAAACACTCGGTAGTTAATATTACATACTACCCTACATGTACTCGACTGTACATGTTTACACTTCCATAAAAGGACATCATATGCTCCTTACTGATTGTTTTTCTTCTTACTTTTTTCTCCAGTCTCAATCTGTAGCTACAACTGTTCTTCCCGCTATGGTTGGGCTCACTCCACTCTACTACCCTACCCTGAAATCCCACTCACCCCTCACTACTCACACTTTATACCTCCCAGGCACCTCTTACTTCTATTTCTAACCAATTAAAACTGTTTCTATTAATAGACATCATCACCTGCCTCCCTCACCTATCTACCATATCTTATTTCATTAAATTACTTTCTCTTGCTAACACATTATACTCTCTATTATAATATCTATCCCAGTCCCTTTCATTCACCTTTTCTAACCTCTACCCTCCTTCTACCTCGCTTCTTTTAGCACTTTCTTAGAAACAAATCTTTGCCTATATCTGACTATATAACATAAAGGCCAACACCATGCCCCCTATCAGTAATACTTATTATTTCCCTTTTTCTACCTTTCTTTAATTTTCTTCAACAGACATGCTACCATATATCTTCTATCAACACTTACATCACTTCTATAACATCAAAAACAGCCATCCCTGACTACACAAACAGTTTCACTAATATATCACCAGGTCTGTTTCAAACACATATACTAACCTCTCCTAAAATCAAACTTTTAAAAGAAAGTGGCAAACTCCATGAGTCAGAATATTACTTGTAAAACACTCCTCTTTCAGTCATAGAACTTACCACCTATATTCCACTTATTTCCCTCTCAGTTGATGTTCATCCTAACCCATGCCTACCTTCTACTCCTTTTCCTTCCCACACCCTAATGAACTGATCCCAAAATAAAACTTTGAAATTTCACAGCATTTGTAACAAAATCTCAGACTTTCACACCTGGGTGGCACTACATAGCCTAGATTTCTTAGCTGCTACTGAAACATGGCTAAAACCTAATATAAAAGATATTGAAGTGCTTCCTCCAGGATATAATTTAATCAGACTAGATAGACTTCATATAAGAGTTGGTGGAATTGTATTATTTTACAACAGTTACTTCACAGCTACAAACTACTCAGGTCCCATCCCCAAATTTGATAACGCTGAACTTCTCATTACTGTCCTAAAAATGATCAACTTAAACAACCAATATATAATCGTTATTTACATTTCCCCAGTACGGGACATCCTAATACGTGAAAACATCCAATCTTGGATCACAAATAACATCTCATAAGAAACAATTATTCTTGCTGATGTCAACACAAGTCGCCAAACTCTTACATCAGTCTCTCCCACTACCTCTATAGACCTCTTCAATTTCTCACAACTCATACTATCTTCCACAAATTATGATAGAACCAACACAGGTCCATATTTTATTGGTCCTAGTTTCTGACCCTACCAAGTCCACACAAACAGGGACCCTACCCACCACACTAAGTGACCACCTACCCTCCTTTGCCATCAGAATATCTAAACTTTCTCCTAAAAAGCATTTATACAAATCTATCCAGAACTTAACAACATTTAATCTAGAGTCATTTCTACACATACTAAAATCTACTAACTGGTCTACCTTAAAAACTCTCCTTCTTGATGAAGCAGTAAATTACTTTAATGCAACATTCCTAAACATTCCCAACAGCCTAGGTCCTACTTGGATAAAAATGATCATAATTAATTAGGCCCCATGGCTAACAAATGCCACAGAGTAACTTATGTCCAAAAGAAATAAAGCATGGAACAAATGGCTATAAAATAAACCTTAAAATAATTTACAGTACTATGAACAACTCTGGAATACAGTTAAACAGCTTACCATTTGTGAAAAAAGCAATACTTTACACATCTGTATGCTAATAACTCTCACAATCTGAAAATATTTTGGTCATCAATCAATTCACTTCTTAAACTAGACACAAAACAAAACCCTTGTCCTCTGCCAGATAAATCTTCTTTTGAAGTTGCCACCTACTTTAACTCTCACTTCACTAACAGTATTTCTAACCTACTGTTAAACAATGCTCACTCTTCACTTTCAGTAAATCCATCCTCCACCTATAACACTACTCAGTCAAGTATAACTAGTACTGATGTTACTCAAAAGCCTACTACTTCTACTCATACCTTTTCACTCCACGGGTCTATATTAGATCACCAAATGCTTAAAAAAGCGAACGGTGATTAATCGACCCTATGTAAGCGAAAGCTTGCAATCTCGAACTGTCAGAACAGTGATTTTTTTCCTAGGGAAAAAAAATCGCTGTTCCAAAACACATGCACACAACACAAGCACACCAAACAACTAGCAATCCACACACATACACCTAAAATCTGACACCTAACCCTACACTAAACTATACACACACCACTAACTATCCACTTACCTTAACCCAAATTCTAACCTTAAGGTGCGTCACTATCGCACACTCACCTCACCCGCTGCCTAACCCTAACTCACCTAACCCGCCCTAACCCTCACGTCCACACAATCGCACACATACCTAACCTGTGCCATAACCCTAAGTCACCTAACCCGCCCTAACACTCACATCGACACAATCGCACACTTACTGAACCCGACCCGTAACTTTCCACCACAGCACTGAAAATACCAAAGCAACAGAAACGGACATCCAAATTCTTTCCCTAGGAAAAGATTTGGGTTTCTGTTGTTTCAATATTTTAAGCTTTCGCTTACATAAGGGCAATCAATCACCATTCGCTTTTTTAAGTGTTCGGTGATCTAATATAGACCCCATTCCACCCAGTCACTACCAGCTTTCTAAAAAAATCTTCTTCTTAAATTCAAACCATATTCTAATTCAACAGATAATCTTCCTGCTCAATACCTCAAGCTTGCTTCTGAGTCTATAGCCTACCCAGTCAGTATTCTCTTAAACAGATCCATCATGGAATCACATGTTCCAGACATTTGGAAGAAGTCCTTCATTATCCCACTACATAAAGTTGGAAATTCCTCAGCTCCATCTAACTATTGCCCCATTGCTATCTTATCATCCCTGTCTAAAATACTTGGAAAATGAATCCATACACAACTCATTAATTATCTTCTCCACAACACATTATTGTCCCCAACCCAGCATGGTTTCAGACCAAATCATAGTACTTCTACTGCTCTGTTATCCTTCATGGATACCAGAGACTATGCTAGAGATTCTGGTCATCTTGTATCTGCACTTTTTTTGGATCTCTCTAAATCATTTACTACAGTCTCCCACATTAAGCTCCTGTATCAACTTTCCTTACTTGGACTCACATCCCTCTCCTTGACATAGTTTAAAAGTTACATGTCAGACAGACAACAGTCAGTAAATTGGTAAGGCTCCCTTTCTTCCAAACATCACTGGGGTACCTCAAGGCTCCATCCTTGGGCCTCTACTTTTCAATATCTAAGTAAACAACCGTCACTTATGCTCCAGCCAAGCCACTCTAATCCAATATGCCAATGACTCGAACATTGTTTGCTCATGAAATAACATAGTGTACCTGCAACAAGTTACCCAAAACGCTTTATCATCCATTGAACTCTGGTTAAACAACTCCCAGCTATTACTCAACCCCAATAAAACAAAACGTTTACTCTTTTTTCAAAAAGGACAAATAGGGACTAAATCAAATTTTAAAAATTATTCCTCAAATAAAACTCTAATTGAAGCAGTTCCACACATCAAGCTGCTAGGTGTAATCATTGATGAAAACCTGAAATATGACCTTTTTATCCAAAATAATATAAAAAAACACACCAGAAATTAGTTATGCTCTACAGGCCCTCTTGCTTCCTTTATCAGTCTACTAGAATCATCATTTTTAATATCTACTTATTACCTTTTCTCCTGTATGGTGCAAATATCCTTACTAATTTCTTCACCTCCAAAACTTGAAGCCTGCTATAACAAAATAGCAAAATTTGCCACAAACTCTAGCTACTCTACTCATCACTGCTTTTCACTTCAGGCACTACAATGGCTTGAGCTACCACAACCCCCTAACTTCTTAGAACTTGTAACTGCCCACAACATTATCTACAAGCCCACTTCCTGCCCTGCCCTAACTTCTGTTCTGTCCAGTTGTCTCCCTACTAGACCTGTAAGATCCAAAGACAAACAACTTCTATTAAATGTATACAAGCCCAATACAAAATGCAGGAAAATACTTTTACTCTTAATTACTCTGTTGCCAAAACCTGGAATAATCTTCCCACAAATATCAGAGCAAATGCCAAGTTTCCCCCATTTAAAGATACCTTAAAAGATTTTTTAAGCAGAGCATGGATCTCTTCCTGCTCTAATCCCACTTAATATTATATTCTCTCTTTTATTTTTCCCTTTTTTAACCACCTTTTTGTTTTACTACACCTTCTTCTTCTACTCCCAACTTATCTTACATCTCTTTTTCTATTTTTCTTCTCACATATATCAATAATCTATATTATCCTACAGTTTTTCTCCTTCAAATCATGTCTCTCACCTTCATATTTTTCCTTAGTGCTATGTTAATAACCCTTTTCAACAGTTATTTTTATCTTGTTGATGTTTATATTTTATTCTAATCAATGACTTGTTAATAACTATGTATGTATTTCTATGTATTTTTTATGTATGTGTTTTTGTAGCTTTTCTTCCCAGGCCTGTGATAAAAAAAGGTTTTTCAGACCCCAGTCAGACTATTCCAGTAATCAAATGTCAAATAAATAAATACATTAATTAATAAATAATTTTTTTCTATAAGCTATAGGTGTAAACTTACCACATTCAAAAACAACACTGTTGTTTATTCATTCATTCCAGTTTATTAATCAGGTAAATGGAAATGTTGACAGACCCTTTTCAGCCACAACACAGGCACCAAAGTGCAAGTCACAAACAGAAAATTAAACACAGAATAAGGAATTCAGAGTTGTGCATAGCAGAGTAACAAAGCAGAGACAATACATTTGTATGTTGTTTACAATTATAAATGCAAGCAATATTATTTACAGTATGGACAATTAAAGTAGGTATTCAACCGGTGGCCATGTGTTAAAATGATATCATTGCAAGAAAGACGTGACTACAGCGCAAGCTGCAAGGACTAGCCATTGTCGTGGATGCAAGAACATTTGGTGTCCTTAAACAATTGTTCTTTTAGTTAGTTTTTAAGTCACCAAAGTGGTTCTTGCTGCCTCACTTCTGCAAGCAGCCAGTTCCAAACTGTTAGGCCTAGCTTAGAGAAAGCTCTTTCACATCTGGAGGTTTTAAAATGAGTTCTTAAGACAGTAATACTATCTTCTTTGTTGTATCAGCATGTGGTTAGTTTGATTAATTAACAGTTTTTTTTGTGAGTGGGGCAGTGTCCCATTTTTAACATCTTGTAGATTTGACAGCTGAGTAGAAATGTTTCTCTACTATTTAGACATAATAAGTTACACTACTGTAAAATTTGCCAGTGAGGATTTTGGAGTTCAGTGAGAAGAACAAATCTGCAGATTTTGGTTATAGCAGTTTGCATTTTGCTTGTGTTTGAGCGGGAATGTAAGGTTACAGGAGGGTGCTCCTATTTAATTTTAAGGATAAGTGCATTTTTTAGCCAAGACATTAGGAGATGCAGGAGTGAGGAGGATTAAGATTCTATAATAGAGTTTGAGTTTGTGAGTTTTTTGCTAATAATATTGTCAATATGTTTGACCAATAACAGAATAGCGTCCAAGGTGATTCTCAGGTACTTCTTTTCTGTTACTACTGGTAGTGGGTTGCCATGTATATCAGTAATAATTAGATACGGGGATTTAGATAGCCTTTGTTGGGTGTCATATATCATGATGTTAGACTTCAGGGAGATGATTAGCAGTAGATTTTTATTCTTACACTGGCATAAATCTGTAAAGCTAGATTAATACAGTAGTTTCTTTTGAAGGTGTTTTTAAATGATTCAAGGAGTAAGACATCATCGGCATAAAGGAACAAGTTTAGGTGGGACAGGTCAGTGGTTATATCTTTGATAAACAGGCAAAATAACAGAAGTTCAAGGATGGATTCTTGTGGGACTCCTACATCAATAATGACTTCACTCAAAAAGCAGGTTTTTAGGTGTAGTTGGAACATTTGGTTTTGGAGTAGCTTTGAAATCATCTTATTATATTTAGGCAAAAACTGAATTTGCTAAGTTTATAGAGGAGCAGGCTATGATTTAATGATATGAATTTTCTTGTCATATCAATGAACGGACCCATGTTAGTTTTGAATCATTCACAATTTTTATAAATTATGTTAGTGGCCGTGTATAATTATGTCAGTGGCTGAGTATAATTATGTCAGTGACTGTGTATAATTATAATTATGTCAGTGGCTGAGTATAATTAGGTCAGTGGCTGTGTATAATTATGTCAGTGGCTGAGTATAATTATGTCAGGGTACTGAGAGAATTTCTTCTGCTTATCACAAAGAAGTCCATATTTTTTATTTGATCCCAGAGTGTTTGTATATATTTTTTCAAAGATTTTTATTATATGGTACACATTTGTTATAGGTCTGCAATCTTTGCATTCCTTAAGGTTTGATTTTCTGTGGAGGTAAATGATGAACGAGTACTTAAAGGCTGTGCAGAATCAAACAGAAGTAATTAAGGAGAGATTGAATATATGCGTGAGAAGTGCTGCTGTGAAGGGACCAGATTTCTTCATGTGGTAGTATAGTTCAACAGTAGTTTTGAGAACTTTTGTGAAGAACTGTTCCAACATCTTTAGCAGTGCACTGCCTAAAGTAACATATTGGGCTGCAAGCTGCTATGGTGTCTGAATGGCAGGATTGAATCTGGGTTTGAGTATATTGTGCTTTATTATCAATTGTTTTGTGTGTGTGTGTGTGTGTGTGTGTGTGGGGGGGGGTGTCTAAACAATGATGTGTTTTTTGGTTAGGTAATTAATAGTGTTTATTAAGAAGTTTCTGTAGTCTTTAACACAGTTAAGGCTTCCTGTTGTATTAGCTGATTGTGGGGAGTCACTGATGCAGCCTGTTAAAGATTTAACGCTTTCCATAAAAGCCTTAGGCTGGAGGCTAGTACAGTCAGTCTGTTTGCTGCACTGGTAACAACTGTGGTGGTTGTATCCATTATGTTCCTAGTTGTTTGAGAGTTGTTGTTTCCATTAATTCCAGATTGAATACCTGGATTTAAGCATTTGTTTTAGTTGATGTGAAAACCTAGGGAGTTTTTACCTCCTTTACCTTCTTTTCATACTTGGGAAGATGGAGTCTTGAATTTGGCTCAAATTTCTATGATGTGGGCAAAGGCTGTATTTGAATATGTTCACTTGTGAATATTGGGATAATCAATGGATAGTAATTTCTCACTTAATGGTTTATTTCTGAGAATGGTCAGTAGGAGACTATACAGTATCATTTCTTTATGCTGTACAGAGTCAAGAAGAAAAAATCTTGGCATTGATTGCTTAGAGTATTAGGCAGTCTGTTGTCTTCTTTGAATTCAATTTTAAGTTGTCTACAATGAGGTTGAAGATAAAGTTATTCCAGTCAGTTGGTTTGGTCTTGTAACTTCTTTGATTATTTGTCCAAACTGTAAAACAGAAGCATTTTATTAACATGGTGGTTATTAGCAGTACCAGTATTAACATTAAAGCAATCTATTATTATGGCGTTGCATGTTATCCCATTAACAAATATGTCTTGCATTAGTTGTAAAATGATTATTGAGGGTAGGGGATGTTAGCTGTGCACAAATGCAAGTAGATATAACCACCAAATGCAGGATGCATTGATATCCCATTATGCTTTTAGATTGCTGCATTTGCTGCAGCAGAGAGATTCTTGCTAAGAATTATTGCTATCCTATCACATTGACTGGGACCTTGCCGGTTGTCCAGATATAAGTTTTATTAGAGTTAAGGTATTCAGAAGGGCAATGATTGTCCTTTAGTCAAGTTTCTGTTATTCCCAGAATGTGTGTTTTTACATCATAAAGCTAGATTTCAAGGGCTGACCTATTGTTGTTTATGCTGTTAATGCCGAGGCAAGCATTTTTAAGAATTTTTTTTGTCATTGCTGTATGGGATAGTGGTGTTACTCTGAGGTTTTGTTGGCTGAGAGATTGCTGGCTTGGCGTAGTCTGGAAAAGTACATTTAGTGATGGGCCTGTATTTGGTTCAATGCCACGTGCCTGTAGCAGTTTGCTGATGAAATAAGAGTTTTGTGACTGACTGTTTTACTGGGCTGGTAGTTAAATAATTTTATAAGAGGTAGTTTTCAAGTAAGTATTGACTTTAGTTAAAATAATTTATGTAATCAGTAGTGGTGAAGTTGGGATGTGAAATCTGGATGAGGTGCTATGTGGTTGTGAGCTAGCAGAGGTAGGTTATGATGGAAAACAGTTGGTTAGATTTAAGCAGACTATCAGAGAGATGGAGAGCTGAGAGAAGTGAGGAATATATTCAAGGCAATCATAGTCAGACATTTTGCTTATTGCATGCATACAATTCCTCATACGCAGATCAATTAAAAACTTTTCCCCTGCTCTTGATCAGCTTGATACCAATTGCAAGCATATATAAATGTGTTAATAAAATTATCAAAGTCATTCCTATCTTTATATTGTAGAAACAAAGAGATGATAAAATCAGCAAGAAAAGGAGAGTTGTATTGCTTGAACTGAATTTATCCTAAAGTCTTGATGATTAGACCTTCATGTGGTGGATCCTATTTTCACAAAGTCTCACCAAGATGACACTGATATATAGACTATATCTTTTATGGCATATATCATGGAGAGAGGTAGGTTAGCAATAAAAAAGACAGCTAGGTACACAAGTCCCAGGATAAAAAAGTGCCAAGTCCTGGTAGATGCACTGGTGCCAGGGCTAGAAAAAATGGCAGTCTAGAATCCTCAAGACATGGCAATATTCCTACAATGGGGCTAGACCAGGCTCAGGGGAGGATGCCCCCCTGTTGTAGAAGGAAGTAGTAGTCCACAAAAAGCTGACAGGCCAAGAAAAGTGCCATAAAGATGACAGAGTGGACTATTTAGGATAAGGAAGAAATTATGTACTGTTACTATTATGCAAGAAGCCCGGAATTTCCAGATAACAGATACTCATTAAAACAACAAGTGAGAAGGTCGCTGAAAAACCAGTCAGTAAAAACAAAACGAAATCCCCAGGAAAGCTAGAACTTCCACTGAGTAACATCTCAAACCTCTTGTATAAGAGGCACATGGGATGTATGCAAATGATCCTAATGAACATCAGGTGTTTCAGCTAATTGGCAATTCTGAATGCCCATGACTTGTTTCATCATTTTAATGGACAATTTCAAGCCAATAAATCCAAACCCCACTAGCTATAGATATGCATATTTCAGTCTTGTTATGACCTTGTCAGCACAGCACAAGCAGAGTGTTTGACTAAGCATAAGAAACACAGTGCTTTTATACCCAGCTGATGTCCATTATTATTAGGGTCATTGCAAAAATATCCCAAACAACAAATTAAAACAATAAGTAAGAAGGTCACTGAAAAACAATCAGTAAAAACAAAATGAAAACTCCAGCAAAGCTAGAACTTCCACTGAGTGACCTCCCAAACCTCTTGTATCAGAGGCACATGGGATATATGCAAATGACCCTTATGAACATCAGGTATTTTAGCTAATTGGTGATTCTGAATGCCCATGACTTGTTTCATCATTTTAATGGACAATTTCAGGCCAATAAAGCCAAACCTCACTAGCTGTGGATATGCATATTTTACTCAGTGGAAGTTCTAGCTTTGCTGGAGTTTCTGTTTTGTTTTTACTGATTGTTTTTTTCAGTAACTTCTCACATATTGTTTTAATTTGTTGTTTGGGATATTTTTGCAGTGACCCTAATGATAATAGACATCAGCTGGGTATAACAGCCCCGTGTTTCTTATGCTTAGTCAAACACAAGTCATGGGCTTTCAGACTCTCCAATTAGCTGAAACACCGGATGTTCATAAGGGTCATTTGCATATATCCCATGTGCCTCTGATACAAGAAGTTTGGGAGGTCACTCAGTGGAAGTTCTAGCTTTGCTGGAGTTTTCGTTTTGTTTTTACTGATTGTTTTTTCAGTGACCTTCTTACTTATTGTTTTAATTTGTTGTTTGGGATATTTTTGCAGTGACCTTAATGATAATGGACATCAGCCCTGTGTTTCTTATGCTTAGTCAAACATGCTGCTTGTGCTGTGCTGATGAGGTCATAACAAGGCCGAAATATGAATATCCACAGCTAGTGGGGTTTGGCTTTTTTGACCTGAAATTGTCCATTAAAATGACAAAACAAGTCATGGGCATTCAGAATTGCCAATTAGCTGAAACACCTGATGTTCATAAGGGTCACTTGCAGATAGCCCATGTGCCTCTAATACAAGAGGTTTGGGAGGTCACTCAGTGGAAGTTCTAGCTTTGCTGGAGTTTTTTTTTGTTTTTACAAATAACAGATACTCAGAAAGATTAGAGTGAAATTATAGGAAAGAAAAATACTTGCAAAAGAAAACTTGTCAAAAGCTTCAAATGCAAACCTGCATTCATTAATACAACAAATCTAAGAAAAAAAATTATACAGAGAAAGAAATTTTGGGCTACCTGGAAAAAATAAGTAACAGATGAAGTGTGAAAGTATAAAAACAAAATCTATAGATTATTGTAAGTTTAAAAAATGTTTCTTTTTCTTTCCCATGTCTGTGCTTCTAGTGTAAGGTATAAAAAAGAAACATGGGCTTGGGAAAGAAAAATAAATCTGATAGGGTGCAATATTTCTGCAAATTAGAAAGCTGAACTGATCAATACACAAAAGCAGCACCAAAGATATACTGGCAAAGCCACCCACATATAACAAATTTCACAATACAAAAAATAAGAACACAGACGATGAATGTAGAACATAGGATTAGGAAGTTAGAAGTTAACCAAATAGAAACTAAAGTTACGGAATACCTGCAAAGTGAAAGATTTAGTGTAGAAAGTCCAACAGGGGTAGTGTCATAGCATGATAGAATAACGAGTCCCAAATTTAAGGAGAAACAGTTTGAGTGGGAGACATCTGAAGAAGAAATATGGACATGGGAAAGAAAAAGAGATTTGATACAGTGTAATATTTATGCAAAGTAGAAAGCAGAACTAATCAATAGAAAAAAAAAACAGCACCAAAGATATTTGAATAGAAATGCATACAAAGGCACCCAGATATGGAAAATTTCACAATACAAAAACTAAAATCACAAGGGGGGGGGGGGATAGAACTGAGGATTAGTACTGGAGAAGTTAAAGAAATAGAAATTGATGTTATAGAATACCTGTGAGGTGAAGGATTTAGTGTAGAAAATCCATCTCTGGTAACACCACAGCGTGACAGAACAGTGAGTCCCCAAACTCAGGAGAAACAGTTGGAACTGGAAGAATCTGATGACCTATCACATAATGATGCACTAGAGCCTTCAGAAGGAAACCAGAGCAAGAGTTGCACAGCAAGGGAAGGAGCAGGAAATGGTGGCAACTCTGACTCAGGTAATGTTGTGGAGTGATGGGCCAATGACTTCCTATATGAAGGAGCAGCAGATGACATAGGATGCAGCTGAAGAGACTCGGTCACAGGAACACATTCTGGAACTTTCCGTAGATTGCCTGCAGGAAGCAGAGAGCAACAAATGTGCTCTCAGTTTAGAAGAAAATGATCTAAGAGAAGAGTTGCTTGATTTAATAGACATAGACATATTAAGCTTGATGAAAGAAATAGATTACAGAAGATAAATAAGACACAAAATGTTAGAATTTTGAAAAATAGATGAACACAACAATCAAGACTATTAATAGAAATCCATGTGATGTTACAGAAGTAAATAGGATGTATTACTGTGCAGCTAAATCGACAACAGATAAAGTCTTACCACAAATACATAAAGCAATAAGGGAAAAGGAAGGGAAGAAATAAAATAACATCATGGAAACATCAAATAAAGAAAGGTATAAAGCAATTATGACAATAAGCTGTACTGTTAGAGGAATACAGAAGAGAGAACAGATAAAATATACTTAGTAAAATAGATGGGGTAAAAGCAACGCACAGTATCAAAACAGAACAGACTAGCATCTATCATACACTATTGTAAGTAATGAATAAAAGATATCAGTACAGACAGATGAACTTAGAAGATATGCAAATACATATAAAGGAAAAGAACAACATAAGCAATTCATTTATGGCCCAAAAATGTTTTATAGAGTAATGGGAACCAAAGCTAAAGGAATAGACACACCACCAAAAAGTAAGTACTAGAGACATTTTGAAGAAATATTTATGAAGACCCCATGGAACACAACAAAGATGCTGAATGGATAGAAAATTTAAAAGAAAGAATAATAAGTTCAAATGTACAGGATATGAAATTGGATGAAGTAATAGCCAAAGAAACTGAAACAAAATTAAGAAAAACTCCTAACTGGAAAATCCCATGCCCAGATTCAATAACCAACTTTTGGCTAAAAGTAATAATATTTTTACCCAAAGATTTAGCTTTGACTAAGAATTACTTATATGCACAACCCAGAGAGACACTAACTTGGTTAACAACAGGAAAAACAAAACTCTTCCTTAAGAGTGAACCTGTAAGCCATCCTAAAATGTATAGACCAATAACTTACTTTCCAAAGATGTACAAACTGGAATTGATGCAGACAGAGTTTATAGTCATTTAGAGAAAACTCAATCATGGTAATAGAACAAAAGGATAACAAAAGAAAGTTAGATGGAACAAAAGATCATTTGTTGTTAAACAAAGCCATACTGGAGAATTGTAAAAAGGAATCTAAGTATGGCATGGCTAGATTGCAAAAAAGCACTCGACCACATCCTACATTATGGATAACAGAATACTTACTGATATATAAAATGCATCCTTCATTGATCATGAAATAGTGGCAACCCACTTTACAATTAAGGAATGACAAAGCAAATTATTATTCCAGAGATAAAAATTTAAAAGGAGATATTCCGGGGTGATTCTTTGTCACTGCTGTTGTTTTGTCTTGCCCTTAATCCATTAAGCTGTTTACTTTACAGATGAAGTCTTGATTACAATTTGGCTCCTATAAAACAAGCTTGCTTAAAGATTTCTCATCTCCTTTTTGTGGATGATTTAAAACTGTATAGTTCATCAGATGAGGAGTTGAAAGCACAACTGCAAATGGTTAAAACTTTCTCAGATGATATAAGAATGACATTTGTTCTTGATAAATATGTAAAACCCACATTGAAAGCAGGAATGTTGCAGAACTAAGACAATATCATTCTGGGTGAAGAATGTGATATAAAGGCACTTTAGCAGGAAGGAGTGTATAAATATTTGAGAACTGATAAAGGATCGGCAATAAAACTTGGTAAGGAATACTTAGGAAGATTAAAACTAATATTGAAAACAGCCTTGACATTTAGGAATACATTCCAAGCTATAAAGCAATTTGCTTTTCCTGTTCTAACTTACAGTTTTCTGGTGTGAATCACTTGCCTCATAAGTACTGGATCTGTTGGACAGAAAGACAAGAAAGCTGCTTTACACTTACAAAAGTATAAAAAATCAGTGTGTATTCCAAGATTATATATTCCACACTCTGAAGGAGATATGGGCTTCCCTAAAATTGATTACTTGTAGATATGCACTCATGGAACTGATTACATATCTGCTGATCTCATCAGATCCAAACATAGTGAATGTTTTAAAACACAAGGAGTGGAAGTCTAAGATGACCTCTTTGCTTAGTTTAGCAGAAGAGTTCCTGTGTCAAGCAGGAATGAAAATCAAACCAGAAGTAGACAAAAAATCATACAACTGACTGTGCCAAAAACAAAAGATAGAAAATAAGGTGAAAGATCAGATGAAAGGGAAAGAAATGTGGAAAAGCCATAAATAAAGTGGCAAGTATGGAGATCTCTTGGAACAACCTCATTTTGATCAGAATTTGATGCAGGAATAGTTAAGGAGAGGTGAGTTGAAACCAAAGACTGAAAGGTTAGTAACGGCAGTCCAGGACACTGGACTACATACTACATACTACATTGGTTTACAAAGTCCATTGAACATGTGGAGGAAAGAAACAAATGTAGTTTCTGCAAAAATCAATTGGAAACCGTCACACAACGTATTGCTGAGTGTGATATACCCATAGCAGAGGGCCTGTACACTGAAAAGCACAATGATGTGGCAGGACTATTGCACTGGGGGTTGTACAAACACTACAATATACAAGTAGCTGAGAAGCATTGGAAACATGAACAACAAATCATTATACAGAATGATGAAGTTACATCACATGGGATCACCCATTACCAGCTGTTCAAAAAATAAGATGTGAGAAAACCAGATGTAGTAGTTCATGAAAAAAAGACAAAAATAGCATTGATCATTGAAATTGCTACACCTACTGATTACAGTGTGTCATGTCCAGAGAGAAGCAATCTCATGAAATATCAGGATGTGCAAGAAAGATACCCAGACAGTTTAAATAGTAGTAGGAGCAATGGGTCTAATAAAAAAGAATCCACAGTCATATTCAGGTATGCTACTGATATATGTAACTCCATATGAATTGTAGAAGGAGGGTCTGAGCACATTGCAGGTACTGCAAAGAGCACTTTTAGCTAACATCATAGACTGAAACAATACTAATTTCATGAACTTTAATTATATACCCTGAGTTAGGAATGGGGTCCATTCATGTCATGCTATTAGAAGCCCAAAAAATGTTTAGAAATTAAATGAAAAAAACAGTCAGTGACTGATTTGGACTTCTATATCTGGATTTTCACATTTTCTTCTTACTACTTACATGTACTTTGTAAAGACTGAGCATCTCATTTTAGTGAGTGTGCTGCCTCTCTTTCTCCATCCCCCCATGCCTCATGTTGACATTTACTTTCTTCATTTGTAGGTTTGGTCTCTCTCTCTCTCTCTCTCTCTCTGTCTTTCTCACTACTCCTGCTTAATTTGCTCAACACATTGTTTCATCTTCTCTGTTGCCTTGACCTCCAGGAATTTCATCTCCACCTTCAGCTCCAGATTTTACTCTTTAAGCAACAGTTTGTGATTATCTGAGCTTGAACTGAGATGTTCATTTTCTGACTGATGCACTCATGTGGCACCTGCCTGAGTGTTTTCAGTTTCTGTGGACTGAACGTTATCTGCACAAGAATGTATCAACAAATGTTTGGACAAATAAACATATGGGAATCTTTTTGATTTGTACTTTTGAATCTGTCAGTTCACTGATGATTTGGCATATTTTTCTACACATTTTACTTGATTACTGGCTAGACTCTAAAAGTAAAATAATTGTTTTTCAGTGAGTATTTCTGTATATTTACCTTCTTGCTGCAAGGGTGCACACAAACTTTGTGTTGACAAAACTGTTTTTGAAGACTATATAATACAAATTAGCAACATTCACACTGATGGAAACCAAATAATTGATAATAACCTGGCTTATGTCCCAATTTCAGCAAATAATATGTCATGGATTGGGAATATAACCTCACCTGATGTCTCCACTTAATAAGTTACAGTAAGGAACTATGGTCTCATTATTATCAACAACTACCCCACTCAGATAAGCTGCATACTGAACAGGCTATACAGCGGACTTATCACTGTCATCTAAGGACTTTGTCCATCTTGCTTCCAAGCCAGTATAAGCAGTAACTGAAACTTGGTCAACATAATTTTGCATCCCCCCACATCTTTGCAGAGGCATGCTGACTCTAGCTATACCAATCTATCACACCAAGAGCATGGTTAGTGTGCATTTGTAAAATAAGCCAACCATAACATATCTGTTTTATAGCCCTGGATAAAACAGTCCAGTTTCCAAAGGAGGATGCCAACAAATGCACCTATTTTACATACATAACCTTTTTCCAATAAATAAACCATAAGCCACAACCTTTTGAAAAGTGAATAATATTTTATTGAAAAAGAAAATAAAATTTAGCAATGCATTTTATAAGATTAATTATACAGCAAATAAGTATGTGTGCAGGGAAGTATAAACAAATGATTTAGACATGTGGCATTCAGAAAAACACTGTCTACAACTGTACTGGATGTAATACTAATTAACCAAAAGACTGTGCTCTAATTACATCTGACTTTTGAATACTTAACTAAGCTTTAGAAATCTCATAGGCAATAAACTCTATGCATAAGATCTCAGCACAGAAAGGTTTTCTGTCACTCTCAGTGAGCAAATGCTAACTGATGCTGTTGCAGAGTCACATGTTCTACATTTCTTGTTTGGTTTAAATTTTAAAAATAAGTTTCCTGTTTTCACATGTATACACTCCACAGAAAGTGCGGTCCCATTGGTAAAGGTTGGGAAAAAGCTCTGCAAATGTATGCAAGGAGCAGTTTCGGTTTCCAATTCTTTTTGCCACTACTAAAACATTTACATTTATATCTCCATTGTATCATTATTGAAAGCAGCATATACAGTTCCTCATGCTCACTACCCGAAAACAAACTTAAGTAAAACATTAATAACGAGGACATACGTAAATGTAAATATACCCACAAAACACTATTAAAAATTTGGGTTTATGTAAAATATTAAACAGATAAAAAACAACTTCAGAACTACAACCGAAAAACACTCATAAGTCAATCAATTCAGAAATACGTGTGAGTGGCATAGGTTTTTAAATTTAACAAGTTGCTTAGCCTGAAATGAAATACAGATACAAATTTCCAGCAAGTTTGATTAAGTATAGTTTACCAACAAGCTGCAACAGACACAGTTACAACATATGATTACACACCATTGCAGCTACTAACACAGAATCTAAAGCCAGTTTTAGATTTTAAATGTGATAATTTAATTTTATGTTATGAAAGTACTCATGTTAATAACTTAACTACACCAACAATTGTGCAGCACTTCAGAGAAATATTTGTAAACAGTATGCAGCCTTATTTTAATGCTGTGCTGGTTGTGCAGTTTTGGGGTTTGACTTGTTAAGGATAATTTTGAGGCTTTCAAATATAATTACAATTTAATACTGTCACCTGACTCTATTGAATTTGGTCATGTATTCAAGAAGCCATTTAGCAACATCATGGTGTGATGATAATAAAGGTGGTAGTGTACTACTTCCAAATACACTCCATAACCCGTCTCTGTGAAGTAGATTTACTTGTTGGGAATATTTCATTTTTTTTATATCTTTGTTAGGGATTATGATTTGGTACACCAGATTTTCAGCCTTTGAGTATATCAATGAGTTGGCATCAACGTTGTTTCTGACAAAGGCCTGTACTGTGTAAGATTACTCTCTCTGTATCTTTTCAATTAAATCTGTTTTTCTGTATTTGTTGGTAAATTGTTTATCTCTGCTAAGATCCTTAATGGCTCTGTTACAACCACTGTACTTGTGGATAATTAGATTATTTGCACCACTTCCTAAGAATGGACTTCCCAAAATTTCTTTGTATGACTGACTTCTTATTATACCTTGAATCTGAACAAAGATCACTTATTTTCTTGCAGCAAAAACAATTTGCATACTCAATATTTGGGATTGTCAGCTCTCGGTGTGCTTATCTCTTTCAAATGTTTTTTTTATTCCTATCACATAATATTAATGCCATTAATAAAAAATGATTTACTCATAACTTGGAATTTGGTATCACAGAATATCAAAACATAGTCACATTCTCTTTTCTTAGGTAACTACTCTTAAAATAAATATTTTCCCAAATTAATAATTCATCTTTTCTTTTCAAGTTCCAAAACTGTCTTCAAAATCCTGCATTGTAATATATACAGTTTTTTTTTAGTTTTCTAAATCAGTCAGGATTTCATAAGAAAAGTTATCACTTTGAAAACGTAATGTAGGATTAAAACTGATATACTTTGTTCAGTTCTTGGTTTCCAGTGCTCTAAAATACTTCCTATATAAATATATGTTCATGATAGCTCCAGAGTGAGCACTACAGGGAGTCTTTCTTTGGGTTGAATACTTGAAATTCTACAATATTTCCCTAGAAAAAAAAATAAATTATGAAATAGTGCATTGTTCCAGTAATAGAAAGTGCAAAGACATTAGAACACAGATATGATATAAAACTTTTTACTGGACAAAAATTAGTTTTACTGGAGCTTTAGGCTAACATGAGCCTTTCCTCGGGAGTTATTAACTCCAGGGGAAGGGTTTATGATAGCTGAATCAACAGACAATTGCAAAACCAGTGTTGGTTCAATAAAAAGTGTTATACAACGACTGGGAATTAACATTCAAAAAGTAGCACGCTGATTGGTCAGCCCAACCAGCGTGTCAGTTGTAAATCGAAGCATATACCAATGGAAAAAGATCCGGTTACCTGGACTTTCTTCCATTAATGTATGCCATAAAATTTCACTTTATTTTTTTTAAGTGAAATAAATTAACTTTCAAATGAGAGACTTGAAACCAACGGCAAAGTTGGGGCAGAAAAATAAAAGGATAATCAGGTACATTATGCAAAACTAGCGAAACATACCTGATTATCCTTTTATTTTCTATGTCCTGTAGCTCCCCTACATTCCAAGTCTCCTGGTATCTTCTTTTTTTTTAATTAAAAACAAAAAGAAAAAAAGTCAACAGAGACCTTCCTTTCTCCATTGCTTCCTCTACACAGCACCCATCACACAACACTGATATACTGCGTAAGCATACACAGCACCCATCACACAACACTGATGTACTGCATAAGCATACACAGCACCCATCACACAACACTGATGTACTGCGTAAGCATACACAGCACCCGTCACACAACACTGATGTACTGCATAAGCATACACAGCACCCGTCACACAACACTGATGTACTGCGTAAGCATACACAGCACCCGTCACACAACACTGATGTACTGCGTAAGCATACACAGCACCCGTCACACAACACTGATGTACTGCATAAGCATACACAGCACCCATCACACAACACTGATGTACTGCGTAAGCATACACAGCACCCATCACACAACACTGATGTACTGCATAAGCATACACAGCACCCGTCACACAACACTGATGTACTGCATAAGCATACACAGCACCCATCACACAACACTGATGTACTGCATAAGCATACACAGCACCCGTCACACAACACTGATGTACTGCATAAGCATACACAGCACCCGTCAGACAACACTGATGTACTGCGTAAGCATACACAGCACCCATCACACAACACTGATGTACTGCATAAGCATACACAACACCCGTCACACAACACTGATGTACTGCGTAAGCATACACAGCACCCGTCACACAACACTGATGTACTGCGTAAGCATACACAGCACCCGTCACACAACACTGATGTACTGCGTAAGCATACACAGCACCCATCACACAACACTGATGTACTGTATAAGCATACACAGCACCCATCACACAACACTGATGTACTGTGTAAGCATACACACCACCCGTCACACAACACTGATGTACTTCGTAAGCATATACAGCACCCGTCACACAACACTGATGTACTGCGTAAGCATACACAACACCCGTCACACAACACTGATGTACTGCGTAAGCATACACAGCACCCGTCACACAACACTGATGTACTGCGTAAGCATACACAGCACCCGTCACACAACACTGATGTACTGCATAAGCATACACAGCACCCATCAGACAACACTGATTTACTGCGTAAGCATACACAGCACCCGTCACACAACACTGATTTACTGCGTAAGCATACACAGCACCCGTCACACAACACTGATGTACTGCATAAGCATACACAGCACCCATCAGACAACACTGATGTACTGCGTAAGCATACACAGCACCCGTCACAGAACACTGATGTACTCCGTAAGCGTACACAGCACCCGTTGCACAACACTGATGTACTGCGTAAGCATACACAGCACCCATCACACAACACTGATGTACTGCGTAAGCATACACAGCACCCGTCACACAACACTGATGTACTGCGTAAGCATACACAGCACCCGTCACACAACACTGATGTACTGCGTAAGCATACACAGCACCCGTCACACAACACTGATGTACTGTGTAAGCAAACACAGCACCCGTCACACAACACTGATGTACTGCGTAAGCATACACAACACCCATCACACAACACTGATGTACTGTGTAAGCATACACAACACCCATCACACAACACTGATGTACTGCATAAGCATACACAGCACCCGTCACACAGCACTGATGTAATGTGTAAGCATATACAGCACCCGTCACACAACACTGATGTACTGTGTAAGCATGAGAATGAAAGTCCCATGTGCATGTGCAGTACATCAAAAAAAGCACCAGAATATCTGAGGAAAGTGGAAGAACACCATGAAGCCATCATACAAAGACATTATTAAAGAAAAGTAAGTCATTTTTTGTTAAATAATGTCATTGTATAATAGCAATACTCGACTCCGTGCTGTGATATTGAAGATTTACCCTTGGTTGGCTTTGTTTAATCACTTGGGCTTCACCCTCATGATTTAACCACACCAGCCATGGGTAAATCTTCAATATACCACACCCACGTCATCGGTTATTGCTATATCACATTTATGTTCCAGAACATTTGTCTAGTCACTCTTCTGTTTATTTATCAGGAAAATTTGACCAGTGTTACTCTGTCTGAACTTTTTTATAAAGCAATCCCTGTTTTTTTCATACTTTCCTCTCCTTGGTTAGCCCAGCCTTGTTCTGATAATCCTAATATAATTGTGTTATTAACAGCACTGAATTTCCATAGCTTCACTCTTTAAGAGTCATAGACTTAAACTGGCCTTTGGATTTTTCAGCTAACTGATTTTGTAGTGAAAAGGTCTCCCATGGGATTATACATTCACTTTAAATATAATATATCCTATTGACAAGGTTCCTTTATTTTATTCATTCTAGATGAATCATCTTATCTAAAACTTTAAACATCTTTTTTTAAGAATGAAGCCTCTGATGGCATGGGGAGAAAATAATTTAAAAGTATAATACCCACCATTTTTCTTCTGTTCATAATTCAGAGTGTAACACATTTGTATAATATGTTTAGGCTCTGTAAACTGCAACAGAAATTGCAACTGTAGGGTTGCCTTTGTAAGATATCTTACAGGATCTTTGCGTTTATCATTTTATGTGCATTCTCATGGAGAGGAGAAACATGTAAATGTCCTAAAATAACCTTGTTTGGCCTATCTCTGGGTTATTCATATGCAAAATATAAGGACTTAAAACTACCAGGAGAATGTAATGTTAGGCTTCTCAAGATCCTCACAAATGACTAACCTAGTAAGTTCTTATGAAACTATGAAACAATGTAATTTATAGGAAACATATGGAGCCCTCAACTCTATTCTACTGGAAAATGCCATAACTGTGTGATGAAATGTAAGAGATGTTTCTGACTCAGTGTGAAAGTAATACTTTATTTAAAAGGCAGTTAATGCAGGTAGGGGATAATAGCTGAAGAGAGAGGAGAAAGGGGTGTGGAGTCCTTGTCTGGATTTGTGTGATGGAAGCCTATACCCAGGGCAGCAATGTATGCTTTCTGTAGGTTCTTGAGGGAAGGCTGTACTTGCTGAATTGTTTTATGAATTAGATTTGTGAGCATCTTTTCTACTTATTCTCTTGAAAGCCAGTGGTGTGACTCAGAAGTCCATTCCTTTGGTGACCATCACCTCTATTTTGGGACAGTGGGGGCAGATCCAATGACTGCAGCCCCTGTACATCATAGATCTAATGTTCAATTTATTAGCAGTGGTGACATTCAAACCCTATCTGTCAACCACGTCTTCCTACTTTGACAATAGCTTCTGATCATCTCATGTTTCAAAGTGAGAAAGTTACACTTCAAAACAAGATTATATCCCTATTTAGTGTTGTATTTGAAAATAAGATCTTCAGACTGTTAGTTCATCCAAAGTTTTGTACCTAGTTTATGATTTTTGTAAAGCTTATTTTACCTTTCTATATGGCTTCCTTTTTCACTTGTTAGTTTTTCATTTATTTATCCAGTGATGCAGGTTTTGTGGAATGCTTTTGAAACTGCATATTTGTCTCTCTGTTGTGGAAATTCAAAGTGTCATGATTTGCTAGTGCATTTTCATTAAAAGTCAACTAAGACTGGCTACACTTACTCTTAAATATTTTAATGACCGTTTCTTATCGTGCATTTCTGTAATTAGAACTGCTCCATGATGCTACCATGCTCTGGAACACTATACAATATGTTGTTTTTCATTTCTTGAGTGATTTTTAAAGCTTTCTCAGTGCTTTTAAGTTTATAGCAACATTTATGAAGTAATACTCCATATGAAATTACCTTAACTTTGTTGGATATTTTTCTACATTGCATAGTGGTGCTAATTGTTTTATGATCTTTCATTACTTGCTAGTCAACCAGGTTAGTTACAGGTGTTCATTCATTTTGAATGCTCTGTTGCTGTTAAATATTATTACTAATAAAATTAATAAGCGTTTTTGAGAAAAATAATATATTCTCTAATGTGAATAAAGGGTTTGGATTTGGACATTACATTTTCTATAAATTAATGTCATCATTCATAAACATATATAGCATTCAAAATATCATTTGATATACAATGTTAACCTCATTTATTTATTTAGTTATTTTAATTTTTTTTCTTTTTTCCTCATTTTTTTTTTTGTAGCAGTCATCTTGAAGAAAAGATCTGGTAGCTTTCTCCTTGTGTTTTCTTTTTTCTTTCCTTTTTTTCTGTATGTAAATGTGTTATTTTGATAAATCTGAAATGTGGAGGGCTAAAGCAAGAATCACATTCAGAGTATGAATTAATGCGACATTTAGCTATCAGTAAAATTTGTCAAGGGAAGGTCATGCTTACTCATTCTGGTGGAGTTTTTTGAAAAGGTCACCAAAGCAATGGATGAAAGAAAAATGGTACACACCACATACCTTGACCTGGCCAAAGCTTTTGGCACACTTCCCCTCTTAGGCATAGTAGAAAATCTAAATAAACCCTATGTTCATAGATTAGTATTAGGCTAACTGCCTTTGTGGGCCATTTTAAGCCTAGCCAATTACCCCATATGAGAATCAAACTTTGTTCCTTGTGTCTGTAAGTCAAATACCTTAACCATTATGCCCGCCTTCCCATGAAACACTTGATAGTAGTTCACAGCCTTAAATTGGCAATGGTGGGATTCAAACCCATGCCTCCATGGAGAGACTGGAGTTTAACAGTGCCTTAGACCACTCAGTCACATTACCTCTATAAAGGAATCAAACTCTATACCATTAACACTACAGCTTATAGCCTTATCCACTGCACCAACTACGAGACAAAAGATGTTACCCACTGGATTGCCAACTGGCTCTCAGATAGTATGCAGGAAATCAAAATAGGGGAATTTACCTCCACAAAGAGTCCAGTCGCCAGTGGTTCTGTGGTGGGTTCTCTCCTGTTTGGCATCTACTTTGCTGAAGTAAAAGCCAATACCAAAGGGCTCTGACTAACTAAATTTGTAGATGTCGATGACTGCAAGCTAGGAGTAGTCATTGAATCCCTGAATGACTTAGCACTCTCGTAGGAAGGTTTGTATCATATAAATAAATAACTGGTGTCAAAATCATGGTCTGAAACTAAATACCACAAAATGCATTACTGCATCCTTTGGGAAATCATATACCCCCAAGAATTACCACATTGACAAGACACTGCATTGACCCAGTTAGTTAGGATTTGGGAACTTATGTGGACAGTGACCTAACTTTTGACCAACATTTATGTATTGTTAAAAGAAAGTCCTTCTATTTTGCACAGCTTATAAACAAATGAATTGTGTCTAGATCTAGGGATATCATTGTCCCCTTTTACTTAGCCTTTTTTGGACAGTTTATGAATATAATGCCTCCTTTGGCATGTATCTGTCCAGACACATGCAACAACTGGAATGCCTAGAGAGATACCTTACTAAAAGGATACGAGGCCTAAACAATATATCCTACATGGACTGACTAAAAGCCCTGTCACTGTACTCGGTATCCTATAGACTGCTAAGAGGTGATCTGTGTCTGGCATACAAGACATCCTATGACTCATTACTGATGGATTTACTACACATCTGCAAGTTAAATGGCATCAGATGTAAACTTTTTCTGCAACATCAACAGAATGGTTTGGAGGGACAGGTATATCTTACAGAGGATACCACTGCTCTGGAACATTTTCAAGTGCAATTTAGATCTATGGATGAGAAACAGAAAACTTACCACAGGAATACTCCTGTACCACTAATGGACAGAAGCAGGTCAGAGGTGCGTTATTCCATGCGTGGGTCCCCTCAAATACCTTTGGTGTGATCTCAGTTATTTTCATTAGGAATAATATATAATTATTGACCATGGGATGGATAAGGCCAATCTATAATGAAATGAGATGGATTAATTCAAGCACTAAAAAGGAAACTGACCAGGCTTAAAATGGCTCACAAGGGCAGCTAGCCTAATACTTACTTATGAACCTATGTGAGAAAATGCCTGACGAGACTGCTCATTTGACTGATAAGAACACCATGGTGACTCCCAGAGTATCTCTCAATCATGTCTACAATTATGCCATTGGAAAAACACGTGAATTTAACACTTTATATAAAT